>NW_026997590.1:0-38034 GCF_035044405.1 Drosophila montana
TTTATTACTCAATGGGTTAGTGCCTGAACCCTCTTCAGCAATAAAGAAAAATTAAATTAAAAAAAAAATTCCCTTGGCTGGGTACGAACTCGCATCTGACCTCATTACTTGCTGCCGCCTCTACGCAGCAGCTACACCAGCCAAAAAAAAAAAAGAAAAGAAAGTTTCCTCGGTAGGGTAACTCGTAACTCGTAACTGACCGCGCTATTTTTCGACGCCTCTACTCAATAGCCACACCAATAATTAAGTCTTGGTAAGAAAAAAACCTATTGAAATAGCTGGACAGAAAACAATACAATCGCAATTGCAATACTGTTAATAGAATTCAAAGCAGACATGCATGAATGTGTGTGTGTACATGTATACAGAAATTCTTGCAATGTTGTTACAGGCCAAAACACATTTTCTTTCGTGTTTCTAAACCGATCTTGATTTTCAGTAGTAGATCTTATTGTACTATAAAATATTCGTATATTCTCAAAATTGCATTTAAATTGTGGCTTTATTAGATAGGCAATACAACTAACAATATTTATAGCTTTTTGGTGGTAGCGGGGAGGTGGGGATAGATATAAAATGAAAAATACTTGATATATATACTATACTATACTATTCTAGAAGCTACATGTCAAGTTTGGCGACTCTAGCTCTTATTATTTACCAAAATTGCTCGAAAAACAGGTTTTCGATATCGATTTTTATCGATTATTGGAAACGGGGCAAGTTATCGATGATCGGAAATAAACTCGATCTGCGCGTGTACTAGGAGGACCTTCAGCTAAAATTTCAAGTCTTATAGGTTCTGAGATCCTTGCGTTCATACATACGGACAGACGAACAGACGGACGGACGGACAGACAGAAGGACATGGCCAGATCGACTCGGCTATTGATGCTGATCATGAATATATATACTTTATGGGGTCGGAGATGCTTCCTTCTGCCTGTTACATACATTTGCACAAAAACATTATACCCTTTTTTACCCATTTTCAATGGATTCAGGGTATAAAAACCAACACAAAAATGAAATCAAATATATGTACATAAGATAACAAGTGCATATACAAATATAAAGAAAAAAAGCATATGAACAAAATATTGCAACACCCAAAAAATGCAATTATTTGTGGAATGGGCAACGAAATCTATCGCAGATAATCGATGTAGCAACTCACATATACGCATATAAAAATATTACAATACAAATAAAACACAATTATTTGTGATGTGGCCAACGGAATCTATTGCAGACCGTCGTTGTAGCAACATGCATATACAGCAACATACATATACATACACATATAAAAATATCACAATACAAATAAAATACAATCATTTGTGATGTAGCCAAAGGAATCTATCGCAGATCATCGTTGTAGCAAGTCACATATACAAATATAAAAACATTACAATACAAACAAAATACAGTTATTTATGATGTGGCCAACGGAATCCATCGTAGATCATCGTTGTAGCAACTCACATATACACTTACAAAAATATTAAACTACAAATATAAAACCATCACAAAAAAAAAAAAAAAACAAGTACCAACACAAAAACAAATAGCTAACTAACTATTTACAGATAAAACAAAAGAACAGCGTTACAACTACACACAACCACCTACCACCATGAACTCAATTGACATGTTAGCTTTTATTAAGGAAATCCCATCTTTTGATGGTTCTCCATGGCAACTGCATAAATTCATAACCAACGTCGAAGAAGTGATCATGATTATTAGAGGCACAGATTAAACACCCTAAGGTCTGCTCCTTCTTAGAGCTATCAGGAATAGAATTATCGGCAAGGCCGATGAAGCTCTCAATGCGGCTGAATTAGTTTGGGACACTATTAAGAACAACTTACTTAAAAAATTCTCAAACAATAAAAATGAAGCTATTCTGATCAGAGAAGTGGAAATGTTTCCGGAAGACTTGTCCCTGGGAATAAACAACCATCTAACATCGATGAAGCTTACGAAGCATGCCGAGTTGAGCAAAGTTTCTATTTCCAAAAAGAAACAGAACTCTCAGTACTCTGAAAACTGACAAATCAGGCCAAACTCACCCTAATCATAATCGAGCCGACCGAAACTATCATAACAGTAACAATACAACAGCAACTTCTCGTTACAACAGAGAACGAACCAACACTAACAAAAGCTCATTTAGACCAAACGATAGACGAACCAACCAATTGCACAAAATAAACCAAGACCTCCAAAACGAAATAACTTGTAACATAACCGACGCAGGAAATTTTTAGTCACAAGCCCCGGAAAACAAACAGGATTCTTGAGCAGAAAAACTCACGGTGCCTCCCTTCCCTACATAACCATTAATTCAATCACAAACTCCCCGATTAAATTCTTAATTGAAACCGGTTCGACAAACTCATTCATAGACCCTTCCCTTATACAACCAGAATATCGAATCACCCTAAAACACCCCATTTCGATCAAAACTGTTTTAAACAGCCATACCTTAACAGAAACAGTTTCAATCCAAATGTTCAAAGAATTCCCCGATCAAACCCAAGCTGAACTACTCCTTTTCGAATTTCACCCACATTTCAAAGGCCTCATTGGTATGGACCTATTATCAAAATTAAAAGCCAAAATCGTCTTGGAAAAACTCTTTCTACAAACCCCCAATTCCCAAATAACGATTCATGCCTTAACGAATCCGACAACTAGTATAAATCTTACGTTATCCAGCCCTAAATAAAAGACTAATTAAACTTCCAGTACAAGTCCAAACAGGTGATTTCATATGTAATCAGTTAGAAATGAATGAATATATCACAATTTCAAGCGGCATTTATAATGCTTCTAACGGACATGGCCAAACAGAAGTTGTTAACTCATCCGACTATGACCAAGAATTCTACCTATAACAACCATTACACGCTAAACGTTACGAAACAAACGATTACATTGAGATTCACAATATAACTTCAGACAATTACAATTGTCTCACCAATCCTAACTGTCTAAATCAAATAGAAACAAAGCACCTTAACAAAGAAGAAACACAATCTCTCATCCAATTATGCAAACAATACACCAACATATTCTATAACGACAACGATGAACTTACTTTTACCAACAACATCAAACATGACATTAACACGATAGATGAAACACCTATTATCGTTAAATCATTTTGATACCCTTTTATTCATAAACTGGAAGTGAAAGAACAATTAAAGAAAATGATAGACCTAAACATTATGCAAACCAGCTATTCCCAAATTTAAATTTTTTCAACCATTGACCTGGTCAGTGTGTTCAACCAGATAGAAATGAATAGTAATGACAGGCAGAAAACAACTTTTACCATTGATAGTGGTCATTTAGAATTCATTTGTATGCCTTTCGGCTTAAAAAACGCCCCAGCCACATTCCCAGGAGTCATGGACAATATCTTCCATGATCTTGTCGGCTCTATTTGCCTCATCTATCTCGACGACATAATAATATTCTCCCCCTCCCTCCAAAAACATTTGATAGACCTAAAGAAAGTATTCGATAGATTGAGATCTGCGAATTTTAAAATACAAATACAAAAATCTGAATTTCTACGAAAGGAAGTTGAATTCCTGAGAGGGCGTAAGTCCAAACCCTAATAAAATCGAAACCATTAAGAAGTTCCCCTGTCCCAAAAACAAACAAGTAAAAGATTCTAGTCGGAAGCTCCAGACTAGGGGATACCCTGAACCCTCTTATTCCAACGCCAAATGCAGCTCGCGCTACGCGCTCGTTTTCTTTAGTAGTAATAAAGATAAATTAAAAACATAAAAGTTCCCTTGGCAGGGTTTGAAATCGCAACTGACCGCATTACTTGCTGCCGCCTCTACGCCACACCAGCCAAAAAAAAAAAAAATTTCCTCAGTAGGGTTCGAGTTCGTAACTGACTTTCCGCACTACTTTCCGACGCCTCTACTTAATAGCCACACCAATAATTAAGTCTTGCTGCTGCACGTGTTTGCAGGCCAAAACACATTTTCTTTCGTGTTTCTTAACCGATCTTGATGAAATTTTCAGTAGTAGATCTTATTGTGCTATAAAATATTCGTGTATTCTCAAAATGACAATTGCATTTAAATTGTGGCCTTATTAGATAGGCAATACAAGTTGGTTTACAAACATGATTTATAGCTTTTTGGTGGTAGCGGGGAGGTGGCGATAGCTATAAAATAAAAGATACTTGATATATAATTATTATTTTAGAAGCTTCATGTCAAGTTTGGCGATTCTAGCTCTTATAATTTACCAAAATTGCCCAAAAAATAGGATTTCGATATCGATTTTTATCGATTATTATTATCGAATATCGGATACCAACTCGATCTGCGCGGGCACTAAGAGGACCAACAGCTAAAATTTCAAGTCTCTAGCTCTAATAGGTTCTGATATCCTTGCGTTCAGACAGACGGACGGACGGACTGACAGACGGACATGGCTAGATTGATTCGGCTGTTGATGCTGGCAAAAATATATTAACTTTATGGGATCGGAGATGCTTCCTTCTGCCTGTTACATTCATTTGCACAAATACATTATACCCTTTTAACCCATTTATAATGGGTTCAGGCTATAAAAACCAGAAGCCGACGAAAATTGGTGTATCGACTCAACTTTTTGATGCTGATTAAGAGTATATATTTTATAGAGATATTTTCTTCTGAGATTGACACATTTCGTGATTAAATTATATTCACCACTGCAGGGGTATGCTAATTTTGATTGAGTATCAGTTGTGCTTTAATTCTAGACTGTAATTTGCAAGAAAATAAGTAACATCCGTGTATGTTGTGTATGCGTGTGCTTTTGTATGTATAAAATCAGGCTTGAAGACGGACTCTTTGTCGGGCAATCTTGAGTAGAATACTCTTATTGAAAATACTCTTAGATTAAAAAGTTTCATCAAAAATGACTTGCGCGCCGCGCTGATCACTGGTAGCATTTAAGATAAGTCAACATAAGCTAGCAGGTGATGAAGATTACAAGTCAAAAGCTGGGTTTTGCAATTTGAATTATGTAATACTCTTCTTAATCTAAAGGTTTCAATTTATAGTTAACAGTTTCAGTGATTATGTATAATTTGCAATGTCAGTTGAGGCTGGTTTAATTTTATTTAAAAAGGCCTTGTGCCAATCATCAATTTTTCTTAGCTTTGTAATTTACGACTGGTTTTCTTCACTTTGGGTTTAATTTGGCTTGTGGGTTTAATAGTGCTTTAACAGCTTGTACTTTCATTAAAAATGCTCATAAAAGTGGTTGTATAATGATATGTCGACATATTTTCAGCTTGAATCTAATCATTTTAGTGTTATACGCCATTGTATAACCATGGAGCTATTAAGTCCCCATTTTTATATACCCTAGTGCTGTGTACGAATTTACTTCTCCTACTCCATAAAGTACAAATATTATTTAGTTAGATGGCAAACTAGGTCAATTTAGCCACGCCCATCTGAGTGCTATTCTTACAAACAAGTTGATTAGTCTTGAATTTTAGCATCTTAGAGCTGTCATAAAACGAACGAAATATGAGTTTTATTCCAACAACCTGATCCCACTGAAAATGAGTAAATAATGTATAATAATGTTGTGCAAATGTATAGGACAGACAGAATAAGGCATCTCCAACCCCATAAAGTATATAAATTTTGGGTCAGCATCAATAGTCGAGTCGATCTAACCATGTCTGTCCATATGTAAAAGACGTTAATCTAGAAATCTGTAAGGTTTTCATACTGGAAGTTTTGAACATTGTTCTTCGTAGTGCCCGCGCAGTGTTAGTTTGTATAAATTAACGATAAGTTATTCTAAATTTTAAACATTTGTTTTTTGAGCATATATATAAGAGCTAGAGACATAATGTAGACTGTTGTATAGTGTACGCAAATCCTCTTTTGTGGATCTGCTGTCTTTGGTACTGTTTCGATGAAACTCATAAGCTGATAACAGTTTTTATTATGCTTCTAAGGTCTTGATGTAGTTTGTTAAAGTTTTCGAGGGTAATTAATGCCCACAATTTCAAAGATTACAGTTCACTCTTCTTTTCGTTATTCAGTGTATTATTAATTGATTCAATTTTAAATTTTACCTGATGTTTTGACTTTACCACGTTATTTTCTCGATTACACGAAAAGTGTTCAATACATTAAGAATAAGCGTTTTACGTTTTTACACTTTAATAATTTTACCAAACAGTAATGATTAATTCCAATTTGACTTTCTATCTTACTTGCTACTTAACACTTAATGACTGCAGCCGATCCTTTCAGCTGTGTCTACTACATGCGACTAAACACGATTGTCGCTACCCATGGCCATTTTAATGGGCAACATGAAACAAGCGGTAATCTGCAAGCTGATATGAATATGTGGATTGTGCGTGTGGCCATAAAGCAAATATAAACAAGATCGTTGAAATCTGGTGCAACCGTTTGCCCAATACTCTGCTCACAGCGTAATTAAACCTTATAATAGTCTACAAGACTATTAATTGCTTGATTTAGTGACTCTCAAAAATTAACATATGCAATTTTTTTTTATTGTAATTCATAGGGAGTGCGCGTGATTGCAATAGTTTCCTGACGATCATTAAGGTATTCTTTCTGAAGGACATTGAAATAAAGCCAATATACTCCTCTTCACTATGTGAACTCGGTTAAAAAAAAAAAAAACGTTTTCCTGAAAAATGATGAATATAGCCATTTACGGGCCTTATCATGAACGAGATCAGAGAGCATTTGGTAAGCAGTGTTTATCATCTCTAAGACACGTCGCGCAATGTTGACAGTTATCAGGGGGTTGCATGGACGAAATCGACGGTTTATATGAGCGTATATGGGCTTATTGGACCTTAGTTATTCCGTACAATTTTAGGGTTACCAAATGTTTTAATACTTAGACATAGGAATTGCGGAATAGTTAGAGGTTTGTTGATCATGCAGATTCCAGTTTCAATAATTTTACATACAATGACGTTCATACGAACATACGGATGGGCGGAAAGCGATAGAGACATTACATAAAACTAATAAAGTAAGTAATAGGGGCATAGGCCTTGAGCTTTGCACACACTTTTAAAAATGTTTTTATGGAGGTTCTTCCACAATTGCCACAAACTTAATTTGGAATAACTTCTAAGTTTTTTGTCAGATAATTATACAAATTTAAGAGCATTAATATGGATCTAGATCGATCGATACGATTATATATAACTTTATGGGGTCGGAGATACTTCCTTCTGCATACATACATTTGTACAAAACCATTATACCCTTTTAAAATAGGTTAAGGGTATAGAAAACAGCTGTATTGAGACCGGCATTGAGACATCTAGTTTCGAGGCAACGACAATTTTACAACTAGATTTTTGAAAAAGTACATACTATAATCAACTCACTAGCCGACAAGAGACTGAACTACAAAATAGACAACGAAAATTGCGCACATATATAAAGACATCTATTAACATGCTAAAACTAGTTTCTACGCCGAACAGAGCAGACGGGTAAAACAAGCATTGTAAAATTTTTAAATTTGTTTACTGATGCATGGAATTTGGGAATAATGTAAATATATAAATTTTTAGAAAAACCTGAAGAAGACTGTCGGGGAGCAGACGAAATATATTGGCTAATAGAAAGATCTCACTTTTTTTAATTAGAAACATAGATGTCGGATCGACCTAACCATAATAATATATATGTTATCAAAAACAAGTAAGAGGTTCTAGTCGGGAGCTCCCGACTAAAGGATACCCTGAACCCTCTTATTCCAACACCAAATGCAGCTCGGGCTACGCGGTTTTTTTTGCTTCAGTAGTAATAAAGATAAATTAAAACAAGTAAGAGGTTCTTGTCGGCAGCTCCTGACTAGGGGATACCATGAACCCTCTTCTTCCAACGCCAAATGCAGCTAGTAATAAAGAAAAATTTAAATATAAAACAAAATTGTTCCCTTGGCAGGGTTTGAACTCACAACTAACCGCACCACTTGGCGCCGCCTCTACTCAAGAGCAACACCAATAATTGAGTTTTAATGAGATAAAAACCAACTAAAATAGCAGCACAGAAAACAATCAAATCGCAATTGCAATGCTGTTGAGAGAATTCAAAGCAGACGCGCATTAATGTGTGTGTCTACATCTATACAGAAATTCTGGGAATTGCGCTAGCTGCTGCTAACACGTGCGTAATAACTTTTGTGCTTCTTAACCGATTTGAATGATCTCAAAAAGTCAACTGCATATAAATTGTTGCTGAAATTGATGGGCAATACAAGTTGGATATAGCTTTGTTGTGGTAGCGGGGAGGTGGCGATAGGTAAAAAATGAAAGATACTTGATATATATATACTATTCTAGAAGTTACATGTCAAGTTTCGTGACTCTAGCTCTTATTATTTACCAAAATTGCTAAAAAAAAAAACAGGATTTCGATATCTATTTTTATCGATTACTTGCAAACGGGGAAAGTTATCGATTATCGGAAACAAACTCGATGCGCATGGACAGGAGGACCTACAGCTAAAATTTCAAGTCAGACGGACGGACGGACAGACAGACGGTCATGGCTAGATCGACTCGTCTATTGATGCTGATCAAGAATAAATATACTTTAACATTTTATCAGTTGTAAACGTGGAGCCTTTATATCAACGATTGCGCGTGAACTAATAGGCTAAACAACTGCAAATATAGAAAATTTGACGATGCAGGTTAAAAAGTATTTCCCATCTGTGGAGTAAACGTCCACATGTAACATTTCTCCGGCAAATGATGGTATCGGAGTCTTTCCTATCTCTTGTCTGTTCGGGATAGGGCTTTCCTCCAGTATGATCTGGTTTCGGAAGCAGTTGACTGGCTTGTCCGTCGTCTCAATTGTGTAAGTTAAAAACTCTTCGCTTTGTAGCAGCATCAGATTCTGCTTTCAAAGCATTGATATTTTGGCGCGATAGGTTGTCTGCCACAAGGTTTTCTTTGCGTGGTTTATAAATGATGTTTGCGTTATGCTCATCAATAAAAGCTTTTCAGCGTTTTATCTTAGAGTTCAAATTTGTATCTGATATTGCAAATGTTAACGGTTGGTGATCTGTATAGATGTTCAGATTTTTAATTCTATACATGTAATTTCTGAGATTTTTCAATGCCCACACAATGGCTAGAGGTTCTCGCTCATTTGAGGCGAAGTTTATCTCATTGTCCTTAACCTGACGCGTCTGTCGTTAGGTCAAATGGCTTTTTGAAATCGGGATATGATAGCAACTCTTTTAGCCTGTTAAAGGCATATAACTGGTCCGGGGTTAATTCGAGTTTCACTTTTGTCTAGTGGTTGGGGCTTATTTTTCCATTTTCGCCTTTCGAAATCTCCATTAGGGGTCTTGCGATACTGGCGAATCCCGCTAGCGTCTGTAATAACTTGCTAACACTAGAAATGATCTAAGGCCAAACAATGTTTTTGGTGGTTGGAAATACTTTATAGCCTGAATTTTGTCGGCCGATTGGTGGATTCCGCCTCTGCATACGGTAAATCCCAAATATTCCACACTCTTTTTGAAGAATTTGTACTCTTCTTGGGAAACCCTCAAGCCTGCGTCCCTGATGCTTTTCAAGACCCACTCAAAGTGCTTGATGTGGTCTTCCTTATTAGGGGAGAAAATTATTACGTAATCTACAAAGACGTAACAAGTTTTCCCAATTTAGTCCCTGAGGACGTCATCTATTGCCCTCTTGAAAATGCTAGGGGCATTTTTTAACCGAAATGGAAGCCTGCAAAATTTACAGTTCCCATTGTTTACAGAGAATGCATTCTTTTCTCAGTCCCTTTCCGCAATTGGTGAAAGCCCGATTTGAAATCCATTTTTGTGAAATACTGGTTCTCACCAATATTTGACAATATGGTCGAAATTGTTGGGATAGGGTATTTATCGTCGGTTGTCTTTTGATTTAACTTTTGAAAATCAATTACCAGACGCTTCTTCTTTTGGCCTGACTCGCCGACACTTTTTTTATTGACGACCCATATTGGGTTGTTTGAGGGTCTAATTATGCCATTCACCAATAGTTGTTTAACTGCTGCGTTGACAAATTCAGACACGCCCATTGGAGAATGGGTATAACTTAGAATATACCGGTTCGCCGTCCGTTCGGATTGTGGCGATAGTGCTTATGCTATAGGGCAGGGACTCGTTAATGTCTCCAAAGGCGTTAGCCATTCGGTCAATCATTTGATTGAAAGTGGGTCTGACGGCGTCGGGAACATCCGCGTCAATAATTTGGAAATGGTTCGCTTGTTTGCATGTTGTGAACTCAATTTTTTCTGTCCCCCGGTCATATTTTATAATGTTGTTAGTCAAATCTATTTAAGCGATAATCTGTTTTAACAGATCAAGGCTAATTATGCCATCGAAATCTTTTAATGATTATAGCATTTTACACTGAAGGGGTCAATGAGACATTTCTGCCCAATTGTTGCATGCCAATTTGATTGATTTTTATTAAGACATAACTGAATTGCTCAAATTATGAATGAGTGTTTAAGACGTGGTGTCGCAAGGCATACAAAAAGTGAACTAAACTAAAAACAATATAAAATCACTTATCAAGCTACAAAGAATTATCCGGCCCAGAACTACTCCCCTCTCAAGTTAAGGCCGATCTCGGCCGACCCTATTTCAGCGATCGCCTCGTTCATCCTTTGGACCGCAGCCTCCTTCCTGATGATCCGCCGATAGGTGAAGCCGATGCAGATGACTGTGCCACAGGCTGCTCCAAGAAGAAGCAACAATATGGTCAAGTTGATGTTGCCAATTTCATCTCTGACTTCTTGTATTGTCTCCAAATTGCGTTCAATGTTGTTTTGTTTTCCATTCACAGAACATGGCTTTCGTGAGCAACCGGGTAGATTGTATTTTTCTAGCAGGTGTATTTAATTTTTGGAAATGAGATAATAAAATATATTATGTTTGTGGATTGAAAAACCTTTACGGACGAAACGGACATAAGGTCGGCAATGGGAGTTTCTGTGGGCTCTTTAAACCAAACAGATTAATTTTCTGCGTGGTCTAAGATATTTGGGTATTAGGTTATGGCGAGCGTTAAGTTCTGGAATTCCATTGACAACATTCTGTTTCTGCCCAAAAGTGTTTCGTATAAATGGTCGTTATCAATTTTCCTATCCTTAGCAGCCTTCAAAATATGGTTAACTGTGAGGGTGAGTTGGTTAATCTGATCCTTAACTCTGGTGTTTATCTGCACCTGTCTATTGTTTGAATTTATTAATTGAGCTGTGGAGTGAAAATTACTCTTTTTTTTTTAAACAAGAAGACGAAAAAAAAAAACATTGAACAACCCATCACCGAACTTATCTAAAATGGGGTGCCGAGTGAGTAATATAAAAGGAAAAAAATGACAAATGGTCCAATAAAATAAAAAGTAAAATGGGAAACACTACCTATAGTTGTCCTTGTGGACCACCAGGTTCCCAGGTCAGCTTCCACGGCTCTTTCTTCACACAACAACGAACACTTTCTCGCCAACCTCAAAGACCCTGTTTCACCGGAAGTCATTCTCTCTATCTCTGAGTGTGTCCTGTGCCCTTTTAAGCTTATTTTGAATCTCCGTCTGTGATTCGCCTGGGAGTGAACGGTCGACGTCAACTGGCTGTTTATCAGTGACCGAATGGATTGTCTTGTTGTACTCCACTGTAGACAACAGGATAAGCTCTACAGCGTCGCAAATGTTTTTGTCGATTTTTAAACATCTAGCGAGCTCCACTAGGGTACTATGGAAACGCTCAACCTGCTCGTTGGAAACGCAATGCAAGGGCGGCGCATTTGAAATGCTGACTCCATAATTATTCATCAACAGCCTGGTGATAGTCTAGAAATTCAAAGCTGGCTCATTGTCGCAGTAGATTGTTTTGACTCCCGGGAAGAAATTCATGAGCTGTAATAAGGGTACTTTCAATTCCTCTATTGTTCTAGATGGGATAGGTTGAACTTTGGCAAATTTCACAAACTTGTCAACACAAGCCAGAAAAAATTTTTGTCAGTTGAGAAGATGTTCACATGTAACATTTCCCCTGCATGTGAAGGAATCGGTGTGTCACCAATTTCTTGTTTCTTAGGGTGTCTGTCGTATTTAGCCCTAGCACAGGTCCGGCAGTTTTGTACAATTTCGTTGACTATTTTAGCCATTTTTGTACTCTGAGAGGACCTGTTTAATTTTCTCTTGAGCTGCCCTGTGGGCTCTGTTCTGTGATGAAAATTTCTCTTCTCTCACTAACACTGAAAATGTCCACAACACGATTTTTACAGTGCCAGATCTTGGTAGTTGGAAAATTCCGCACCAAATCGTCCAGCACCAGCGCTAATGTTTGTAAAGCGCATTTTCCACATTAGGTTTGACTACTTCCACTAATTCCTCGAGAATTTATTCTCTGCAGGTAAAACTTAGGGAGTGTCGCCTCTTGTTTTTAAGCAGGATAAAGCTACGCTTTAGTGGGAAACGTGCCTCTTCAAGAATTATCTGGTTCTGGAACCAGACTCTGTGGACTCAATGGTGTAAGTCAAAGAGAGCTCACTATGAGCTGTTGCGATGCATGAGTCAGCATCTTGGTGGCTTAAAGCGTTGAGCTGTTGCCTGGACAAGGCATAAGCAACTAGATCTTTTCCAGGCTTATAGAAAATGCAAGCGTTAGACTCGTCAATGCGTGCTTTCCACCGCTTGATTTTAGGGTTTGGTTTGGATTAGACACGCCGAAGGCCAGTAGCTGGTGGTTTGTGAATATGTTTGTCTCTTACACCGCATAAGTAGTGACGCAACTTGCCAAGGGCCCAAACAATGGCTAGAAGCTCTCTTTCGTTCGTGGCGTAGTTAACTTCCGCACTTTTTAACGTCCTAGAGATCATTGTGAGGGGTCGCCTTTCTTGGGTAAGTACTGCTCCAATACCATATCCCTAAGCGTCGATCGTTAAATCAAACAGCTTCTTGAACAGTTTCTCAAAAGCACTGCGTTGGTAATCAGAAAATTCGACTGGAATTTTTCGTGATCTATGTTTGCTGTACGACCCATTTTCACCCTTAAGGATATCGGAGATGGGTTTCGCTATTGGTGCAAAATATTTAATAAAGCATCTTTAATAGCTTGCGAGTCCCCAGAACGATCTGACTTCAAAAACTGTCTTGGGCTCTGGGATGTCCTGAATGGCCTTAACCTTGTCCGAGTCCATTGTGGCACCGTTACTAGTGACAACAAATCCAAGGAAATGTACACCTCAGCATTTTTTGCTGCCGCTGCATATCCCTCAGATCCAAATTCTTGGCTCTGAGTTGTGTGATTTACCCTTTGGCGCCTCTGACCCGTTGCTCGGTCAGAAGGTTCGTTCTCTTGTAAGCCTGTGGGTTACTCGACTCAATCCCTAAGTTGCTGGGCATCCATATCTATTTTGTTTGAATGCACTGGGTTTTGTTGAATGTCTTCTGCGTATGGGTCTAACCTATTGTCTGAGTCAAAATTTCTCTAGCTGGGGTCCCTATATTTTTCGAATGCCCTGTTCATAAGTTGTTATAGGAAATGACAACTAGTCACAGAATCAGATTTGCACCATTTAGGAGAGATAAACACGATAACAAAAAACTTTTTTTTTTTTCGAAATGATAGAACAATAAATGGTTCATTGGATCTGCTAAACAAAATGACAATATAGCTCAATACAGTATAGTAAATTATTTAATTTTTGATTTCTTCAGTGCACTGCACTGCACTGTCGAATTGATTGTAGCGTTTGGCGCAGGTTTTCATGTGCGCACTGTTGGTATCACAACACAGGTTGACGTTATGTCGATGGCTGCGAATACCGCACAGATTTGTATCGGTTGTAACGAATAAAAGTGCCTCAATGTTTGATGGGCGACTTTTTGTTAAGTTGCTTTTCTTCTAACACAATATTAGAATGTCTTTGATCGAAATCCTCGGCTAAGCGACTTGGTACCGAGCGCTGGATAACGTTAGTTATTCTTTATATTTTGTATTGTATAATTAATTTTTTATTAAGACATAACTGAATCGCTCAGATTATGAATTAGTGTTTAAGAGCTTGGACGTGATGTCGCAAGGCATGCAAAAAGTGAACTAAACTAAAGACAATATAAAATCACTTATCAAGCTACGAAGAATCATTATGAAGGTACACAATGCAAATGCATAGCGGCTGCAGAAACGCTTAGCTTGCGCCTCGTGCATTGCCTGCTATGCAAAGACATCTGGCCCAGAGCTGAGTCAGCGTCTGTGCTGGAGTCAAGCCCGGTCGCGTAAACTTGTGTTAACTTGCCCGTGCATTGATTTGACGTAGAATGGGCTATTGACTGGCTTCCAATGCGCCAGCTCAGGAAGGGGTTTTATATAATTTATAGATGCTACTGTGTCTACCAGGAGTCTGATTGTTCGCCCTGCAACCGTGCATCTTATAAACGGGAGCAGGCCCTTCCGCTACAAAATTAAAGCTTTACGCTCTTGACAGGTCATTTTCGACTGCGTCTGCTTCGTGCTTTGAGTGCGACTCGTAACCCTCGTTACCCTCTTCTTGGGGCAAATGGTTAAGTCTTTGTTGGGTCCTCATAGACTGGTCCTCATAGCTTTGGCTGCCTCTGTAGCCCTGTGCGGGCTGTCTAAAGCGTGAGGAAGTGTCCACTTACATTGGTTGGGGGCCACGCCCTTGTGGCTTTTGGGACTGAAAATGCTGTTTTGATTTCTGCTGACCTTGATTATTATTTTTCTGACCCTTCTGGAAGTGTGGGTTATTTTTCTGAGAGTTACCCTCATTGGCTCTAAACTTTTCAGGTTTTTCTTCAAGGGCCAAAGTAGTTATGAGGTCTTGCCTAAGCGTGGTTAGTTCTTCTTGTGCACTGGCGTTTTGATCCCTGGCACTATTTTTATTTCTTGGTTAACTTATATTTGCGGGGTTGCTCCCTTAAGTTTGTTAAATTGCTCTGTGATACTGGCTATCTTTTGTTCAAACCTTTGCGCTTGTTGTGTGTTGTGTGATACTGGCTATCTTTTGTTCAAAACTTTGCGCTTGTTGTTCAAGGGCTAGGCGCATTTTCGTTTTAGCTGTGCTACCTGTTCACTGTTCATTTTGTTTACTGATCTGTATTCTAAATAGGAAGGAATAAGCTCGTCTTCGCTGCTATCGCCTGACCTTTGTTCACCCGCATTCGCTTAGACTGTGAAATCGAGATCACTTTAATCAAATAGGTCGATCCACTCTTGTTCAGTATGAACTCATAGATCCGATTGGGACGCGACTTGTACAAATTTTCAATGAAATCCAAGGAAATGGATGACCAAGCGCTCTTGATACCTTCAATAAGATCTGTTTTGCTGGAATACTGTTTTCCAGATTCGTAAACTTTCCGAACCAGCCATCCCAAATCAGTTTCTATTATATTTAAGTCGGGAGAGTAAGGCGGCCACTGCATTAAACTGACATTTTGGAGCTTAATCTTAACCACACGGGCAGTATGAATCGGAGCATTATCAAGTTGAAAATGCCACTGCAAATCTCCAAAAATGTTTTTAAAATGGGGAAAAGCTGTTTTAAGTACGTCATTGTAAGTTTTTGCGTTCATATTTGACGTGAAAAACTGTAACTCGCATGTCCCATAAAATGAGATGGCTTCCCACACCATCACACCTCCCACTCGACTATGAAGCCGATTCAACTGGTGTTCTTCCTTACCTTGATCATATAAGTAGTAGTTGTATCCATCTGGGCCTTCCACATTAGGTTTTTTTCATCCAAAAAGACAACAGTGCCAATCAGAATTCCACGTCATGTGCGCTCGTGCAAAATTCAAGCGCATATGCTTTCGAGCTACGTTAAGAGGCCTTTTTTTTTAAGTTTGAGTCTCTTTCAATGTGGAGTATTTCTTATTACTCGTTGAATGGTTGATAAACTCGTTGTAACGTCAACATTTGCCCTGATCTTTGCGGCTGAGTCATGGGAGTTGGACGCTTCTCTCAAAATATATCTTTTATGCGCATTGGAAATCACTCTATTGTTCCCGCCTTTATTATTTTTACCATAACCTGACTTATTTCGCAGGAATATGTATATAACTTTTCGGCTTCTAAGTATTTTTTTTTGGCTATTTTACTTATTGAGAGACCTGAATCCTTATAAGCTTCAATTTTTCCTTTTCTTCCACGGATAATGATTTAACTCTACTTATATTTATGGTAATAGTAATAATACTACTTGAGCTGCAAACAAATTTTGGTATTCGTGCGTATCCAAATATTGAAATTAAACCAAAATGAATTTGCATTTGCTAACCTGATGACGCGAAAACGAAGCACAATTTTCGATCGAAAATATAATAAAATAGCAAAAATCATATAACGGGATTTTTTCATGGCATGCTCTTCTTGTCATTGAGAGAGCATACGAAGATGACAAAAACAGAATAAAAAAAGTAGTTGGTTTTCAACAACGAACAGATTTAGAGCAATTTATATATGTAATTTCATTTGGGGTGTGCTAACCTGATGGACGCTAAGTGTATTCATGGTATAGCCATGTCCGTCTTTCTGTTTCTATGCGAACTAGTCTCTCAGTTTTGAAGCTATCTTTATGAAACTTTGCAAAAGTGCCTCTTTCTGTTGCACGCAGTATGTCGGAACCAGCTGGATCGGACCACTATATCCTATAGTTGCCATAGGAACGATCGGTCGAAAAGTAGGTTCTGGTAAAGAAAACTTTTTGTTCATTTATGTAGATATCTAGACCAAGCTCGGCATTCATAAATTTTACTATGCTTCTCATATGCATGCAAAATCCTATTAAGATCGGACCACTATATCATATAGCTGCCGTAAGAACTGTTTGGTCAAGTAACAACAGAGACAATACCAACGGCTGCGGCAGCAGCCATTGAGTAATAAAGAGACAGAGGAGGCTTTTGGATCAAAAGCTCTTTTTCGAAACAGTTCACGAGCGATAGCGAGGTTGCAAACACAATTGAGTATTACTCAATGACAAATTGCAAACACAACACCCGGGTGTCAACAGCTACTTCTGCCGTTGCCCAAAAATCATAGACAACTTCAGAACATTTCCCATATGAACCAACAACAACCATAATCAAAACAAACGACTCGACAATGAAAAAAGCACACCCCAAATTCTGTCCCTGCTATCCCTTTTTGGCTTAGAAGCTACAGCCTATGATCTAAGCTTCTACACTCTTCTAAATTATTGTTGTGGTTTCTAAGCACTGCTATGCCTTTAATTCGCAAAGTCATGTCTTCTTCTTCTCCACTCGCTTTCAACTTGCAAGCAGCCCGGCAGATTTTATAATTTTTCATTTTTCGATCAGCAAGGCACCCTTTCTCAAAATAGGGTATTTTAACTATTCATAAGTTCTGTAACCAAATACCACTAACCTTCTCATATACACATTTTTATCTAATCTCTGAGAAATATATAATATCGTATTTAGTGTGCAACTATTAGTACAATCAATAACAATTGTTTTCTTTAAACATTCTATACTATTTCTATGTAAAAGGGTATCAATGCCTCGACGCGCCAAATAGTTGTTGACATGTGTGTCTCATCTCACACACATTGGCAAAAAATATGCATGTATGTGTTTTCCCAGCCAAGGGAAGTATATGAATTTGAGAAGATTGCAACATTCTGTTGCGCATGTGACGTCACATACTATGGCTTTTTGAATGCGACCGTTGCGTACAATAAAGTAACACATTATTAAATACATGCATTTTTATAAAAGACCCTTTTAATATATTACTTTAATGTACGTAATAAAGATAGAAATATATTCTAAGCATCACAAGAAATGAAATTCTTTAAAATGTGACGTCATAGTATATGATGTTGACGCGCCGTGTGCGTAACCCTTTGATTTAAATGGCATGGCCTGCTCGCATTCAATTTTTCTACCTACTTGCGCCGAGACTCGGCTATGCAACAACAACATTAGAACCCAAATAGTGTTGTTGTTGTTCATACGCGCCGCCTTGTTGGAACGACAGAGAAACCAGCAACAAACACAGTGACATTATTGTTCTTTTCTTTGCACTGAGTTTCCTATGTCCTCATCATCCCGCAGAAACTTTTGAAGATCAAGACGGACGACGAAAAAAACAAATGGGGTTTCGTGCGACCTGTTGTTGTTATGCAAGTGATTTTTTGTTGCTTCCTATAGTAAATCAGCTTTATTTTTGAGTGTGATTTTGTGTTTGCGGACCAACCCGATCGACCGCTCGGAATTTTTAAAACGGTAAAAAAAGCTCGGAGTGAGTCTTCAGCTCTGTCTCTTTATTACTCAATGGATCCCAACCTACTCACAACTAATTCGAGTTGGCTGCCAAGCAACAATATAAAACCTTATAACTTTATAATAAGTGCCCTGCGCGGCAATACATTTCAAACAAATCTAAGTCTTTGAATTTCGCTGCACACAAGCAGTGAGAATTAATTAGTTTCAAAAAGGATTGCAACTACACAGGAACGTTCGATCGACAATTAAGTTGTTGTATGGAAAATTTGTTTGTTTTTCACGATATCTTGACCAAACTCGGCATTTATTTGTTTTACTATCCTCCTCATATATATGCAAAATTCTATTAAGACCGGACCACTATATCATATAGCTGCCATAGGAACGATCGGTCAAAAATTAAGTTGTATGGAAAATTGTTTTGTTTTGGTCAGCATCAATAGCCGAGTCGATTTAACCATGTCCGTCAGTCTGTCTGTAAACATGAGCGCTTTCTTCTTTAAACCTATAAGATAACCTATAATTAGGCCCGCCTGGGGCCCACTCTGTATGCGTTTATTTTAAAGCCATCGATAAATATCCAAGAATTAAATATAATAGTTGAATATAATATAATAATAATAACGCATATTGTATGAGAATCTATTATACGTTTCAAATTTGGTGACACTTGCGATTACAACCTAAGAATTATCATAAAAAAAACCTGATATTGATATTGATTTTTATCAATTGCGTGGAAACGGTGCTAAACTATATAATACGGTTTTGTATCTGTTAGCAAGCTTCCTTTTCAGCACATACATATGTATGTATATAGAGTCCCACTTAAGAAAATACATTTCTCAAATTTTTCTATAGATATATTTTTTCTTTAAAATAATATTTTTAATGTTCTATATGTTGTTAACTTTTGTTTTTTAAATAAAAGAAATTAAGTTTGAAGCCGATCGGGCGAAACTTAAGACTTCACCCTAAAAAATGTTTGGCCCATTTTCCACCGAGGAGGCTGAATCCTGCAAAAAGTGTTCAATATGTCTCGAATGATTTTTCTTGAAGATCTTTGCTAAATACCCGTATTTATCATACAAGAGGTGGATTTTGCGAAACGTTTAAAGTACGTAATACATTAATTTCCCCACGGATTATGATTTTAAAGTCAATCAGATGGCTCTTACTGCCGAACAATTAATATTGTTGGTTTTCTGGCTGCAACCATAACTTAAAGAAATTGTTCCTCTATTAAATAAAAAGGCAAACATAAAGAATACTGACGAAATATGTATACGATAAAATTGGTATAACAAAATAAATAGAAATACAAAATACGATATGGAACCAACAGCTGTACGGTTATAACAAAAAAATAAATTTACGATTGAATCGGACAATAATGGAAAGTTACTATACTTGGACACATTCATGCAAAAACTACAGTGTTTTTTTCCTGACAAGCGGTTGCATACAGATTCCCTATAGTATATGAATACAATGAATATGAAATTGAGGATTTCGAAGGAGGCACCTCTAACTATGCTTTGTTAAACTACCGGTTTGTCGGAGTTCTTTTCAACTCACCTTTCAGTTCTTGCAAACATTCTCATAATATTATACATGCATATGTTAACAAATAACAACTAAGAGGTTCTAGTCGGGAGCTCCCGAGTAAGCGATACCCTGAACCCTCTTCTTCCGACACCAAATGAAGCTCGCGCGACGCGATCGTTTGCTTAAGTAGTAATAAAAATAAATTTGAAAAAAATAAAAAAAATAGTTTCCTCAGTAGGGTTTGAACTTGCAACAGACCACATTAATTGCCGCCGCCTCTACTCAACAGCCACACCACCCAAAAATAAAATAAAATAGGTCTACCGTAGGGTTCGAACTCTCAACAGACCGCGCTACTTGCAGACGCCTCTACTCAGCAGCCATTAAAATAGCAGCATAGAAAACAATATAATCGAAATTGCAATACTGTTTATAGAATTCAAAGCAGACGCGCATGAATGTGTATGTACATGTATACAGAAACTCGAGGCCAGCCAAAACATGTTTTCCTTAAAATGATGAAATTTTCTACACTACATCTTATTGTACTAGAGCATATTCGTGTATTATCAAAAAGTCAATTGCTTTTAAATTGTGGCTTATTTTGATGGGCAGCATAAGTAGGTGTTTTTACTTGATTTATAGTTATAAGGTAGTAGCGGAAAGGTGGTGATGGCTATAAAAAGAAAGATACTTAATATTTATGTATATACTCTTTTAGAAGCTACATGTCAAGTTTGGTGACTCTAGCCCTTATTATTTTCCAAAATTGCTCAAAAAACAGGAATTCAATATCGATTTTTATCGATTACTTGAAAACGGAGCAAGTTATCGAATATCGGAAACAAACTCCATCTGCGCAGGCACTAGGAAGATCTACAGCTAAAATTTCAAGCTTTCTCTAGCTCATATGTTCTGAGATCCTTCCGCTCATATATACGGACGGACGGACTGGCGGACTGTTGATGCTGATCAAGAATATATATACTTTATGGGGTCGGAGATGCTTCCTTCTGGCTGTTACATACATTTGCATAAATACAATATACCCTTTTTACCCATTTTCAATGGGTTCAGGGTATAAAAATAGATGATATATACAAAATTTCTATAAAAAAAATTGTTATACGGTCCATTGAAGAAGAGTTCAAATTAAAAAGAGCTTTTTATTTAAAAATAAAATAATAATATTTTGTTGTTAAAAATATGTTGTTAGACAAAACTATAGAATTGTTGACCGAGCAGTTACAATTAGTGGGAAGGATTATAGAGATAGAGGGCGGTCAAGGGGGCGAATTAGAAGAAATAGGAGAACTGCAATGGCAGTTTCAAACCAGTCACAGCGTATTGTGTAAAATTGGAGTATGTTACGGGCAGCAATACGAATAAAAAAAAAAATATATATCTTTATATATAAAACAGTTTGTCCTGACTGACTGACTGACTGACTGACTGACTGACTGACTGATTGGTGATCAACGCACAGCCCAAACCGTAAGAGCTAGGAAGCTGAAATTTTCACTGTAGCTACCTTATGTGATGTAGGTGCACGTTAAGACGGGGCTTTGGGAAATTCCACCCGCAAGTGTGGAAAATTCGCGAAAAACATTTGTATGTAACTTTTTTGTTCACCATCTGATCGGGCTCGAACTTATTTTCAAAGATCTTTGTTTAAATTCATTTGAGGGGTGTTTCACAGTTTTCGAAAAATCCATTCCTCCTTGGTGGAAATGGAGGTCAAAGATTTGGTGGGTGACGTTTCGCTCTCAAATTCATTTTCGGAGATCTATAAGAAAAATCATTTGAGACGTGTTTCACAATTTTCACAGAATTCAAACTTCTTCGGGGGGAAAGCGATTTAAAGATTTTTTGGGCGCAGCTTTAAGTTGTGTCCGATTTGCTTCAAACTTATTTTCAAAGCTCTACATAAGAACTTAACAAATACGAATTTCAGCGATTTGGGAAATTCCACCCGTAACAGTGGTAACTTGGCGGAAAACTGTTGTATGAAAGTTTTTTGTTTACGATCCGATCGGCCCCAAACTTATTTTCAAAGATCTTTGTTCAAATTCATTTGAGGGGTGTCTCACAATTTTCGAAAAATCCGTTCCTCCTTGGTGGAAATGAAGGTCAAAGATTTGGTGGATGACGTTTTGTGTACAAATTCGTTTCCAAATATCTATAAGAAATATCATTTGAGACGTGTTTCACACTTTTCGCAGAATCCAAACTTTTCCGGGTGGAATGCGACTCAAAGATTTTTTGTGCGAAGTTTTAAGATGTGTCCGATTTGCTTCAAACTTATTTTCAAAGATCTACATAAGAATATAATGAATACGTGTTTCAGCGATTTGGGAAATTCCACTCGCAACATTGGTAAATTGGCGGAAAACGTTTCTATGAAAATTGTTTGTCCGTCCGATAAGTTTCAAAATCATTTTCAAAGCTTTTTGAGAACGTTCATTTTTAACATACGTTCCACGGGCAAGGCCGGGTTATACCCGCTAGTGTATATATATAAATACCACACATTGGTCCAAGTTTAAATATAAATTATTTTGTTAACCGACTCTTCCCTTTATCGAGGTCTTACCCACCCCTGATCTCTGTCTAGCCGGCAAGTCGATGAAGGGAATCCGAACCACAAGTCGCACCGTAGCAAATGGCGCCCAATTGGAAATAGGGATTGCGTGTGAAATCGAGTACCCAAAATTACAATAGTCGTGTATTTTTGTAAAGTCTGTCCATTGACAGTCAGCTGTTTGGACCGCGCGGAGGATCCTAAAGCCTCACCTGTTGCTGCCAGGGCTGGAAGGTTAACAATAAGACAGCAAAGAGAGACGAAAAATGTCCAAAGTGGAAACCCGTAAACTGGTACCAGAGTGGAGGCAATAAATTAACTGTTGCGCTGCCAGTTACGGCTCTGCCAAGGAAAATAAAAATACAATTTCACTAAGAAAACATTTTTTTAATTTACAGTTCATATCTGCCAGAACATAGGCTGTGGTCCGGACTGGTGGTTTGTTTTAGTTACAATTCTATGTCATAGCCAGGAGACAATCAGAGAAAAATGTAGGAAAACGGAAATTATAAGTCTATATTTTAATTTATTAGAAAAGACTTACCGATAAGCAGCCGCCTAAAACCAAACTTATCTCACCCATTCTTGATATGTGCAAGTTCATATCTGTAAAAATACAAAAGATAAAAATCGTTAGTAACCGTTAAAAGTAGTCCAAATAGTTAGGTATATTGAATTTGGAGATGCCGAAGGGGGAATAGGAGAGATATACTTTGAACAGAAAGTTTAGGAGCGGGATAGAATGTACAAGAGGTAAAGGGTCGGAATTTCTGACTCCGATAACGCGCTCCCAATCCCAAAGAATCCAAGCCCGATATCTATCCGAACTGGATAGCAGCTCACACTCGGAGGCCATGGATAACTCCGTGGAACCGCGGGATGCCAACAGAGGTTGTGTCATGGCGACAGCGAGGGACGGTCCACGTCAGCAGCAGCTCAAGAGCAACAGGGAGTGGCCACAATCCCCAGCGAAATATCATCGGCTATAAATTTGGCGTTGTTCCAGGCCCAAGAGACAAACCGCAAAACCATGGCCACGGAATTTGCATCCTTACAGGTGCAGATGAAGGAGGACATGCTTTAATTTATGAAGCAGATAAGCGACAGCCTGGCGGAGATGCGATCTGGCACTGGAACACGACAACGTGAGGAATTGGCAGCTCAAAGAATGCCACACGCAATGGAGCAAGGAAACAAGCCGGAATCCGGTTAGGGCGATCGACCATCGTTTGCTGGAAGCCGCTCAGAGGAGCCAAGCAAATCCTGTGAGCTGGACAGACGGCGTTCCTCACTAGTTCCGAGACGCCGGAGGACAGGATTGTTTCATCCGAACTTCTGCCCACGAGCTGAAGCCTGAAGTGGTGCATATTCGCAGGTGGGGTCTGGTGTTCGATGGCGGAACAAGAAGTATGCCGGTATCGGAATTCATCTTTCGGCTGGAGAATATGCAACTGACTTGCCAGGTTCCCTGGAGAGAAGTGTTGCGGGATTTCCACGTCCTAATGGAGGATCAGGCGAAGGAGTGGTATTGGATGCATCTTCCCGATTGGCCAAATTTGAGGTTCGCATTACAGCAACAGTTCCAGACCAGGACTTCAAAATTTTGAGCTGGAGCAGGAATTGCGCGAAAGGAAACAGAATGCAGGCGAGACAATCGATGAGTACATCCAGGCGGTGCTAGGTCTGCGCTCTCGATTGGCAACGCCGTTTTCCGATCATGACCTAAAACAGTTTATAAAAATAAACATTAGGGATGCTCTTTCCAGAGTTATATTCCCCATTTACATCACCTACATGGGGAGGTTGCGTGAAGAATGCCATGATGCAGAGCGCCTGCTGAAAACTCGTTGGAATCCAGTCAATACGACATATGATCAGGCACGGCAATTCCGAAGCACACCACAAGTTCACGAGGTATAAACGTCGCAGAAAGAACCAGGAGGCAAAGCGCAACAAGTGGACCGACTGGAGGCTTTGTATAGGCCACGCGAGGGAGGCAGCGATAAGCTCACGTGTTGGAACTGTGCGCAGAGAGGACACACATTTTGGGAGTGCGAATCCAAGACCAGAAACATTTTTTGCTATAAATGTGGTCTACCAGGTGTTGTACTTCCCAAATGTCCGAAGGGTTAGGCGGAAAACAACCAGAGGAGCCTGACGCAAGTGGAGGAGTCGCGCTTCAAGCCCTCACTGCACGGAAGATAAATACCTCCAATAATGCGTTGTTTGAGATAAAAGATAGCGATAGAGAAAAATTTAATGTTAAATATAATATACTAAAAATTAGCAATAATCAAAATAATTACGTTAGATGGTCAGAACGGAAGACACTTGAAGTGAGGAAAGCAGAATATGCAAAAGCTCGAGCGCGTATTTTCGAAGCGGCCGCAGAGGGTAAAACGCACACAACTAGGGTAAAACGAGCGCGCTCTCGATACGAACAGGAGCGTAGAATGGTATGCGCAGCGATTCAATCGACAGGCAAACGCGACATTCGGGCATTCGCAACGGTCAAGCTGGGAGAAGAGAGATCGCTGGGCTGCTAGATACGGATGCATCCATCAGTCTGCTGGGAGAAAATTGCCTGCAATTGATAAAAGAACTGGAATTAGAAATTCACCCGGTGCGATCGACAGTCCAATCAGCTGGAGGCACGCAACATCACATTCTGGGTCGTGTCTATACCAAAATATCGTACAATGGCCAGGCTTACCAATTAGCGCTGTATCTATGCCCATTTCTCAAGCAGTCACTATATCTTGGAGTGGACTTTTGGCGAAAATTCGGATTGGCGCCGGAAATTTTAGGAATCGAGGAGCTGGGGTATTTCGACTCGGAGTTCACGACCAAAGGCGAACCGATAGTAGCCCATGAACTGAATGAGGAGCAACAACATCTGCTGCAAGAGGCAAGAGAAGATTTCTTGGATTACGAATCTCGAGGATTGGAGGAGGATACCATTCAACTAGTGGATGACGCAGCACCAGTCAAGGAGCGATTCTACCCAGTATCTCCAGCAGTGCAACAGCTATTGTTTGCTGAAGTGGACGAAATGCTCAGACTGGGAGTCATCGAGCCGAGCTAGAGTCCGTAGAACAATCGAATGACGCTTGTCAGGAAGCCTGGGAAGAATAGACTGTGACTGGATGCGCGCAAGTTGAATAATCTGACCATTAAAGAAGCTTACCCGTTGCAGAAAATCGTATCCATATTAACCAGAGTTGACGACACCATTTTTATAAGCAGCGTGGATTTGAAGCATGCATTTTGGCAGAGAGAACTGGACCCCAAAAGCCGCGAATTCACAGCATTCACCATACCCGGCAGACCTCTATATCAACGAACTGCTAAAGGAATTAAGCGACTGCCTAAAAAAAGGGGATTTGACCATTGGTTTACAAAATCATAATTCTGCTTCAAATACCTGCGATATTTGGGGTACATCATCGGAGATGGCGCATTGCGCACCGACCCAAAGAAGGCGGAAGCAATACTGCAGATCCCTCTTCCAAAGACCACCAGGGAACTGGACTTTTCTGGACTGACTGCACCACTAACATACTGCTTGAAGGCGAACACTAAGCTGGTTTTGACCGCAGAAGCGATAAAGGCTTTCCAGGAGCTCAAGAAGGCACTCACATGTGCACCCGTACTGGCACACCCTGATTTCCGTAAGCACTTTTATATACAGTGCGACGCAAGCCAATTTGGAATAGAAGCGGTGATTTTTCAGAGGGACGACACTGGAGGGGATAGGCAGATCGCTTTCTTTTCACCCAAAATGCGTGGAACACAGCTTAATTATAGAGTAACAGAAAAGGAATGCCTGGCCGCCGCCAAAGCTGTCGAACGCTTCCGTCCACGTGGAACTGATGCCTTTCACCGTAATTACAGACCATGCCAGTCTGCAGTGGCTTATGACATTGAAAGATCTTAGTGGGAGACTTGCTCGGTGGTCACTGGCTCTTCAAGCATTCGATTTCAACATCGAAACCCGCAAGGGCAAAGACAATATGGCAGATATGGTGTCTAGGCCGTTTCAAGTAGAGGAAGTGGATGTTTTTGATTTGGAGACCACCGAGCTTGTGAGCGAGGAGTATGTGGAAAGGCTGAGGGTTGTCGAGGAGCAGACGGACAAGTTTCCAGACTTACGGATCGAGGAGGGACTGCTTTTTAAAAGAACCCAGTTCAACAGAGAAGACAGCGAAGAATTCCCCTGGAAACTGTGGGTTCCTGAAGGTACAAAAGGCGCATGAAGGCGAGATGGCGACACATGGTGGAATTGCAAAGACTCTGGCCAGAGTCAAGCAATTCTACTACTTGCCGTGTATGTCAATACAAGTCCGAGAGTACGTCACCAACTGCGAAATCTGCAAAGTCACAAAACACACAACCCATACTACTCGTCCCCCTACTCGTTTCCCTATGGGCAAGGAAGTTAACACCGAAAGGCCCATGCAAAAGCTATACATGGACTTTTTGGGAAAATATTTACGCTTGCGACATGGCAACACGCACTTTTTTATAGTCCTGGATCATTTTTTCAAATTGGTCTGGCTGAAAGCAATACCTAAGGCTACGGCAGTGGTGAATTTTTTACGTGATCACCTATTCACGCAGTTTGAGGTGTCTGAAATTATTCATACGGACAATGGCAGACAATTCACGTCTACTGAGTTTGCCGAGTTCACGAGTAAATATGGAATCACTCACCAGAAAACCGGAAACTATGCGCCACAAGCGAACGCATCCGAGCAGGTGAACCAGTCTGTACCAGCGGCAATACTGATCCATGTCGGCGACGAACATGCGCGATGGGATGAACAGCTACCCGAAATAGCGGCAGCACTACGCAGCGCGATACACAACAGTACCGGCACGTCGCCCCACTTTGCCATGTTCGGACAGCACATGTTCACGACCGGCGCGGACTACAAATTGGCACGCAGGTTAAATGCCGTAAGCGACACGGAGGTGCAAATTTTGGCCCGTGTCGATAAGCACCAGATTTATAGGGCCAGGATACAGGACACTATGCACGCACCTATAAAAAAGCGACCAGAAGTTACAACTTGAAGTCCCAAGAAATAACGTACGCACCTGGACAGGACATATACAAGCGTAACTTCATCCTGACTGACTTCGCAAAAGGCCGAAACGCCAAGTTCTGTCACAAGTACGCCAAGTGCAGAGTCGTTAGGGCGGTTGGGTCCAGTCTATACGAGCTTGAGACGCTACAAGGAGTGCCGTTGGGGATATTTCACGCCAAGGACCTGAAACAGTAGGCATAAGTTTGTGCCCGGCTAAAGATCTTGAAATGTATACGCACCTCGAAATATGCGACGCAGCCGAATCTCAGGTGTTGGCGATGGCCCACACAAAAACAACCGCAGCAAAAAAGCCCGATTTCCATTCCTGTTTAAAGGGCAAGCATCCAAACCGGAGTTTGGTGTTACGGGCAGCAATACGATTAAAAAAAAAATATTTATTTATATAAATACCACCCAAAAAAATATACTGTTTTTGGATTGCCGGCTGAAGGAAAGTTATCGATCATGACAGTTATAGGCAAAATTAAAGAAAAACTGTGAGGTAGCCTAAATAGCAGAATACCAGAAGAGAGGGCGAAACCAGTTCGCCAAGAGAGGACAATGCAGAGGCAATAAAGAAGAGGGCCAATGAGTTCGAAAGGCAGATAGATGTATTGAACCACTATGTTACGTTTGATAGGGAAATTAAAATGCTAGGATTCGACGTACAGAACACTGTAGAAAAACTAGCAGAACAGATTCAAGACAAGTGTCAACCAAAAATGGAGGGTTGCCATGTTAAAACAGAGGAGCTACCAATGCTCTCGAAAATGCAGGTACGCACCTTTTATGGGGATTCCAAAGAGTGGGATCTCTTTGCCGAGCTCTTAAATTTAACTCTTTAAGAACGGCATTAAAAGAAGAAGCAAGATGCATGGTGTCGCATTTGCTAATAGGCTCCGCAGAGAATTTCAATGCGACTTGGGAATTATTAACCAAGCGTTATGAAAACAAAAGGAAAATATTCTCCGAACAATTAAATAGGTTTATAGAGTTGCCGGTACTGAACACTGATTCAGCATAGCCCATTAAATTATTTATTGATTCAATTAATGAATCAATACATTTAATAAAATTGAAACGGTCTTGTCCGAAGACATTGATGTAATTTTTGCACACATGATTATTCGCAAGTTTAATAGAGAAACGTCGCAATCATATGAAAATCGTGTTAAAACGACGTAATGGAGTATTTAGAGCAAAGGTTGAACGCTCTAGGCTCATTGAAGGATGAGCAGAAAAAGCCGAAAGTCAATAAGGACTTTTCGGAAAATTGCCCAACTTGCCAAGCAGCAGGGCATTATGCATTACAATGCTTTAAATTTAGAGGTATTTGCCCAGTAGAAAGGGCAGAAGCCGTAAGAAAGGCACGATTATGTTCAAAGTGCTTAAAACACTCAAGTGCCAAGATGTGCGCGAGTGAAATATTACGTGCAAAATGCAAGAAATACCACCAAACAATGATTCACTTTGATAGAAGAAAAAGTGAACACATGCGTGGCTGAAAAGCAAGCACTATTAGCGACAGCAATGGTCATGGTAAAATCAGCAACGGGGGAATACGAAAAATTGCGTGCCCTAATAGATAGTGGTTCGCAAACGACAATCATATCTGAGGAGGCAGTCCAGATACTAAAGTTACCTAGATGGAGGTCGACCACAAAAATTAGTGGAGTATCCTCAACAGAGTCTAGTGTATCAAAATATAAGGTCAGGGTATGTGTGGATACTTTAGACCCAAAAAAAAGCCGCTTACAGTAGATGCAATAGTTTTGCCAAAACTGATGAAAGCGCTTCCAATAAAATCAAAAAATATTGATAAAATTAATGGGAAAGCTATATATTAGCTGATCCGCAGTTAAACAAACCAGGTCGAGTAGATATAATTATCGGAACTGAACTGTATACTCACGTTTTAAAAATCGACGGGCTTCTCGGCCAGAACACAGAGTTCGTGGGTGGGTGCACGAAATCCAAAGGAGACGAAAAAATAGTCGCGCTCGGCCATTGAGGTTAAAGATTTGGAGAGATTTTGGGAGATAGAAAAAGATAAAGAAGATGCAGAAGCAGAAATCTGCGAGACAAATTTTATTGAAACAACAAGAAAAGATCCAGATGGAAGGTATACAGTTACCATTCCGTTTAAAGAAGAGAAAGAGTTAGGAGAATCAAGACCGCAAGCAATGTCACGGTTTCTGAACATAGAGAAAATATTCAAAAGAAATACAAAGCTGACGGAAAGTTACAGCAATTTCTTAAGAGTATATGGACTTAGGACATATGGGCGAGTCCAACGAAAGTTCCACACGAACAGTTACCAAAGTGTGCCCGCTTCTTAGCATACAGGCACACGACAAAAAAGATCATGTCGAAAATACTGAAGAAAATAAGGTAATAGCTATTGAACAAAATTAGTCTATTAAAACATTGGGATTACAGTGGGAACCCTTGAAAGACGAATTCAAATTTAAGGTCAATTATGATGGCTCAAAAAACATAAAGAAAAGAAAAGTATTATCCACGCTTGCAAAGATTTAGAATCCATTAGTTTGGTTTGACCCGGTTACAGTTGAAGGAAAATTATTCATGCAAAAATTATGGTTAATAAATAAAGATTGGGATGCCAAACTAAGCATGGAAGATGCAAATGAATGAGAACAGTATAGAAAAAAATTAACTTTATTAGAAGACATAAGAATCCCAAGATGGCTACAAGCCAGCATGAACCTTGAAATACAGCTGCATGGATTTGCGGATGCATCAGAGAAAGCAGCAGTGGTATATGCAAAAGTAGGTAATTCAGTCACTATAATAGCCAGCAAGACCAATAGCCAATAAAAAATAGAAAAACCATACCGAAATTACAATTATGCGCAGCACATCTGTGCAAATTAATGAAAAGAATAAATGAGTCAATAATAATGGCAATACAATTATATGTATGGAGTGACTCTACAATTACGTTAGCTTGGATAAATAAAGTACAAATAAAAACAAAATTCATATGAAAAACAACTAAAGAAATGAAAAATACATATATAAATTGGGGTCCTGTAAAATCAGAAGAGAATCCAGCGAATGTGGCCTCAAGGGGAGTTTTTCAGTCGCGATCGATCATTCGTTGAGTTTAGAAGTGCCTAATTTTGCGCGGAAGCTTCGCTTGATTTATCTATTCTGCTTTGTTATATTCGTATAAGCACCTGCTCTCTCGCTGAGACGCAACAACAACCCATTGACTGCTGATAAGCATCAATAAACTGTTGAGGACCTGACGGTCTGGCCCTGGCAGAGAAAAAAACCAAATCTAAATAAGCGAGCAAACCAAACTTCACCTCCATTGGCAAGAAAACTAACTGCTCTGGACACTACACCGAGCACCAGCTCTAACCGATTTGCTGTTTTAAGCAACAACATACCGGATAGGAATGGGAACGAAGATGATGGAAAGGAAACACTGGAAATGATAATTGATGACGATATCAATGATGCTCCCAAGCCGCCACCAATATTTTTTTCCGATGTTAATGAGATAAGTGCTATGATAATCTACCTGAATACCGGAATTAATAAAGAAGACTACCAGAAACGTCAACGCAATGGACACGTACGTGTTATGGTTAAGTCTCTTGAAGTATTTAGAAAATTAGTCAAAAATCTTAGTGATGACTCTGGTAAGTTGCATACATACCAGCTTAACCAAGAAAGAGCATTTAGAGTTGTCATTAAGATCCTGCACTTCTCCAAGAATACTGACTAAAAACTGAAGTCTAATCGAAATGTCATGTTGTTAGACACATAAGCAACATTAAAAGCCGCGTAACCAAAGAGCCATTAAATTTGTTTTTTCTAGATATTGAGCCTGACAAAAATATGGGAATATATATAATCCTAAACACATTGGAAACGCTGTTTTCAATATAGAGCCAACTCGTAAAACCAATGATAAAGTGCAATGCTATCGTTGCCAAGAATTTGGGCACAAAAAATCTTATTGCGCCAAACTTTTCAGGTGTGTAAAACGCTCTCTTAGACATCCAAGTAATACTTGCCCGAAAGACAAAGAACTACCAGCAAAATGTGCCAACTGCCTTGAAGATCATACCGCTAGCTACAAAGGGTGTAGAATTTATCAGAAACTTCTGTCGAAAAAATCGGTAACTGATCGAAAAAGCCTTAGAAACAATACCCGCGAGAATAAAAACGTCTACGGAACAATACAAAGCTTTGCCCCACCCAATAAATCAGCCTCAACCCAACAATCCAACGATAATCAAACCTATGCCCAAGTGACTTCAGGAAGTAATACAAATAACTCTCTTGACAGAATAGAGCAACTTCTATAAAAACAATTTGAGCACACTAATAATTTACTTAATATGATCATGTTACTAGTAAACAAATTATGCAAGTAAATCTAAATATCGGAATATAGGATGCCAATGGGCTTTCCAATCATGTAAATGAAATATCTTTGTTTTTAAAAACCAATGAGATTCATATCATGTTAATATCTGAAACTCATTTTACCAACAGATCATTCTTTAGAATGATTGGATATGAAATAGTCAGAGCTGACCATCCGGCCGGTAGAGCTCACGGAAGCGCTGCTATTCTCATTAAAAACGTTTTAAAGTTTAAAATTATGGACAGCATCAGGGAAAACGCTATTCAAGCTGCCACAATTGAGATTAAACGTATACATGCAGACGAAAAAGTCAGCGATTTACCTCCCCCCAAGGTTTGCACTTAAAGAAACTGACTTTTGCAATGTTTTCCAAAATTATGGAACGAAGTTTATTGTTGGTGGCGACTTCAACGCCAAACACCCATGGTGGGGCTCCAGACAGACGAATCCAAAGGGAAACGAGCTATACAAATGTATAAGAAATAATAACTTTGCAACTCTTTCAACTGGCAAGCCTACATATTGGCCTACTGACAGCCGGAAAATACCTGACCGGATTGAGTTCGTAGTATACTCTGGAATCCCACAATCACATATGCATATTGCAGAAAGCTTTGATCTAAGTTCAGACTATTCTCCAATAATAGTGACGTACAGTACTATAGCAAATTTGCTAGTGAAGCCATACAAAATAATCTCTGCAACAACAGACATAAATGCTTTTAAAAGTTATCTAGAAACAACTATTAATTTGAATATTTCGTTAAAAACAGGAGATCAGGTAGACTTCGCTGTGGAGCTTATTACAAGTGCCATTCACAAAGTGAGCTACATACATATATGTATACGTCGCCTGCAGTTAGGCAACAACAATCTAGCCAGCCGTGTCTTTCATCTGATATCCGGCGAAAAATACAAAATAAAAGAAATTTACGGAAACGATGGCAAGAAAGCCGATACCCTGCTGACAAAAGACAGTATAATAAAGTCGCATCTGATCTCAAGAAATTGGTGTCTGATTTAAAAAATGAATCTCTTGCTGCATACCTTAGAAATCTAGACCCCCATTCTTGCAACTACGAGCACAATCTATGGAGAGCGACTAAATATCTTAAACGACCTGCTAAGAGAAGCACAATAGTTCGTAAGAGTAATGGCGAATGGTGTAGGACTGATGAAGAGCAAGCTGATGCATTTGGACAGCATTTGCACACGGTATTTTAGACAAATGATATTGCTGACACTTTAATAGAAAGGGAAGTAGAATGTTTTCTTGACACACCATGTCAAATGAGCTTACCAATTCGTCACATTAGCTTCGAGGAAGTTGTAACAGAGATAAAACACATAAACAATAAAAAAACACCAGGCTCTGACAAAATCGATGGCTTAACTATAAAAAATCTTCCTCCAAAATGCATTCGTTTCCTAACTTTTTTATTTAATGCAATACTCAGACTGGACCACTTCCCAAGTCAATGGAAATGTGCTGAGATAATAATGATTCTAAAGCCAAACAAACCTGAAAACGAGCTCTCGTCGTACCGTCCTATTAGCCTTCTGTCTACATATTCTAAACTATTTGAAAAAATACTTTTAAAGAGAATGTTGCCAACCTTGGACGAACTTGCCACCATTCCAGAACACCAGTTTGGATTTAGAAGAGGCCATGGTACCCCTGAGCAGTGCCACAGAGTCATTAATGAAATCATAACAGCTTTTGAAAACAAACAAGTAAAAGGTTCTAGTCGGGAGCTCCCGACTAGGGGATACCCTTAACCCTCTTGTTCCGACAGGCAATAGGTATACATAAAATGAAAGATACTTGATATATATATACTATTCTAGAAGCTACATGTCAAGTTCGGCGACTCTAGCTCTTATTATTTACCGAATTTGCCAAAAAGAAAAGGATTTCGATACCGATAACTTGGAAACGGGGCAAGTTATCGAATATCGGAAACAAACTCGATTTGCGCGGGGACTAGGAGGACCTACAGTATCTAGCTCTTATAGGTTCTGAGATCCTTGCGTTCATACATACGGACAGACGGACGGACAGACAGACGGACATGGCTAAATCCACTCGGCTGTTGATGCTGATCAAGAACAAATATAATTTATGGGGTCGCAGATGCTTCCTGTTGTCTGTTACATACATTTGCACAAATACATAATACCCTTCTTACCCATTTTTAATGGGTTCAGGGTATAAAAATATTGTTCTGCAGAATTTCTTGACGTTCAACAAGCGTTTGATCGCGTTTGGCACAACGGTATCCTCTATAAAATAAAGAAATGGCTACCTGCACCATACTATTTATTATTGAAGTCGTATTTGGGTAAGCGATACTTCTACTTGCAGCAAAAAAGTAAATCATCGCCACTGTATACTATAAATGCAGTTGTTCCGCAAGGAAGCGTCTTAGGACCTGTATTGTATACCCTGTTCACGGCTTACATGCCACTTTCTAATTGCACAACAGTTGCAACATACGCGGATGACACAGCCATTATAGCAACAGGCTCATCAAAAGAGGAAGTTTCCGAACATCTGCAGTCAGAACTCAACCTTATTGAAGCCTGGTTTCTCCGTTGGAAAATAAAAGTAAACGCCCTAAAATCCGTTCAGATAACATTTGCATTAAAAAAGGGCGATTGTCCAAAAGTTTTATGTAGCGGCTCAGCAATTCCGCATAGCAACTCTGTGAAGTATCTTGGCTTGCATCTCGATCGGAGACAAGGCAAAACGGCAGCAAATTAAATTAAAGACACAACGAATGTCCTGGCTGATAGGCTGAAAATCTGAAATTAGCCTAGAAAACAAAGTTCGCCTCTATAAAGCCATACTAAAGCCTGTGTGGACATATGCTTTACAACTGTGGGGTACTGCTAGCAATTCAAATATTGAAATTATTCAGCGCTACCAGTCAAAAACATTGCGATCCATAGTAAATGTTCCTTTCTACATCTCTAATGTAAACATACACAAAGACTTAAAAATTCTTTATGTAAAAGAAGAAATAAATAAGATAAGTGCAAAATGCAATGATAAACTTCACAACCACCAAAATAACCTAGCCTTAAATCTAACAGATAATAGTCTAGCAATAAGAAGACTTAAAAGAGTGCATATTCTCGATCTCCCAGATAGATAAATTAAATAAGTACAACTTCAACCTAACATACATGTAAAATATAATAGAAGGTTTCGCTAAAAAGTCTAAAGAAAATTGGCCAAAAGTACAGACAACCAAAGATATGATAATAGTCAACACAATATTATTAAACTTCGGAAGTAGGATTATACAATAGTTAGTTCAAAGCTATTCTTGCCTTCAAAAATTAGAAGGGATAAAAGAATAAAACTAAGATTTATTGCAATCAAAATTACAAAGGAGGTTTTTCCATCCCATCTAACAGTTAAGGAACTCAGAAAAGCAAACATAATGTTACTCAAACAAGAACAGAAAAATCAATTTATCACATAAATAAATTGCTTACGTCAGAAAAAATAAATTGAAACAAAGAGTAAAATACTGGGACTAAACCCATTTTAAGATCAAAATGGTATGTTAAGAGTCGGACGTAGACTTCAAAATTCAAATGCAGATTTCGATATCAAACATCCAATAATTTAAGACAAATGTAACATAGCTTCTCTAATAATAAGAAAAGCACATAAAGAAAAATTACATGGTGGAATTAACCTAATGAGAAATCATATCCAGAGAAAATACTGGATAATCGGATTAAGAAACTCCTTAAAGATATATTTGAAAGAACAGATAATGGGAAATCTCCCGAAATATAGGACAACAGAATCCTTCCCGTTCTTTAATACAGGAGTAGACTGTGCAGGACCATATTACATTAGGTGCTCAAAAACTCGGGGATAGAAAACAACAAGGGGTATATAGTAGTATTCGTATGTATGGCCACAAAAGCAATTCACTTAGAAGTAGTTAGTGATTTAACATCAGATGCATTTTAAGCAGCACTAAGAAGATTTATAGCAAGACGCGAAAAATTTGCTCACATATACTCCGACAATGGAAATAATTTCGTAGGTGCGTCAAGGAAGCTAGATCAAGATTTTCTAAAGGCGTTCAAAAGTATTAATGAGATTGCCCCGATACTAGAAACTGAAATAATCCAGTGGCATCTTATCCCGCCGGCAGGACCTCACTTTGGAGGTATTTAGGAGGCCGGAGTCAAGTCGGTAAAATATCACCTAAGAAGGGTTATAGGCGACAACAATCTAACATTCAAAGAAATATCAACATTGTTGTGTAAAATTGAAGCAGTATTAATCTCACGACCTTTGTACACATACGGAGAAGACATTGACGATAACGAAGTGTTGACACCAAGTCATTTTCTAATTGGAAGACCAACATTAGATGGCACACAAACAGAGACACAAAATAGAATAGGCATTTTAGACAGATGGAAACTGATTGAAAGAAGGAGGAAAGAGCTTTGGTCGAAATGGAAAGAAGATTATTTGAATACCCAACAACAAAGAAGTAAGTAGAAAAAAGAAACACGGGATATGCAAGTGGGACAAATAGTAATAATGAAAGACGAAAACTGTCGCCAGCAAGATGGCCCTTGGGCAAAGTAGAAGAGGTACATAGGGGAAAAGATAACAAAGTCAGGGTAGGAAAAGTAAAATTACAGGATGGATTTATTACAAGACCAATTACAAAGGTTTGCGTGCTTATTGGCATACAGGCACAGGACAGAAATGAAAATGAGCAGAAAAATAATAAGGATGATAGGAGAAGCTCTAACAGATGTAAAATCTCAAAGTTAGGATTGATGATGATGATGATACTCATGCTGTTCTGCCAAGTATCTAACATAACCCCGTTAAGGGAGCAAGAAAGAAAATGGGTAATAGAAAAAATTAATAGCTCCTCAGCAATGTATCTAGATCCAATGGTTGAGGTAGAGATAACGTCATCCTCGTGGAATCTGGTCATATTTTACGGCATGAAACCATTTTGAAATGCTGCACAGAGGGAGAAAGGTTTGAAGATCAGTGTAAGTTGATACTTAATAGCAAAGACAAATTACGGACTAAGAAGAAAATAACGATCTACTTACAACCGAAACCGAACAATCCGAAAAACTATTCCTTCCAGGAAAGAACAAATACAGATATTTAGGAAATTTACACACTGTTAAAGGCAAAGGGTTTTTTATAGAAAATAAATTCATCATAAATGCCAAAATTCCATTGTTCAGTAGATACCCGTCCCAGCTATTTAGAATTATACCAGTACCAATACAGATGATAATGATACAGTTAAGTTCAGAATATTTAGTATATAACTTTGAGATGGATTCGTTCCATCTAATGATTGAATCAATATTAAACAAATGCCAAAAATTGCAATCAAACAAGCGAGTGTGTAAAGGGAAGTGGCCTCGGAGCAGTTCCAGTGATAGCACCTGTGAAACTTCTCCTTTTAATCCAAACAGACCATCGAATTGTGTTTATAGATCTATAGTAGCATCCAAAACATACTGTGTCGAATTAGAAGGCACAAGCAGTTGGCTCTGAACCTGCGTAATACGACAGCTAGGATCCACTGTGAAAAAACACTACTAGAAATAGCGAATTTGCCAGAGCAAGGAATACTATCAATCAGATCTGACTGTACGGCTAGAACGGAAGACAAATTCTCAATTGCTCACCATAAGATGGAATCAGAAATGCAGGAAACCATTATTCCCTCTTACATAGGAGAAAGATTAGAAATTATGAGGAATTAAATAAGCTATTATACTAAGTAAAGTTCAAGAATTAAAAGACCACCACGTTGAATTAAAAGGTCTAAACTTCTACCACGTATCGGGACATGCTTCGTATCGGGACTTGATTGTATTAATTTTAGTCGCAATAATTATTGTATGAGTCATCAAGTTAATGAATATCGGAAGCAAAAAAAAATAAAAAAAAGTAAGAGGTTCTAGTCGGAGCTCCCGTCTAGGGGATACCCTGAACCCTCTTATTCTTATATACACCGAATGCAGCTCGCGCTACGCGCTCGTTTGCTTTAGT
>NW_026997591.1:0-745 GCF_035044405.1 Drosophila montana
AGTGTTACAATAAGGTAAATGAACATTAGCACTACGATAATTACAAGGAGAACTGTTATTATTCTTAATTCTGGTGTTTCCACCTCAACTTTATTAATAAAGTTGGCGGTGGAATCCACCGTCTTTGTGTCTATTAATCCCATGGTGGACCAAGTGAAGTGATTATGGAGTGTGAATAATACCTCCGTTCTAAATGCTTGAAATATACAAATTTGAATAATTGACTTGAAATTTAATAGTTTGAATAATTAACTTGTGATATTTACATCAAATCTTTATCTTTCTTCTTCTATTTGTTATAAATGAATTTTATGAAATCAACAGGGAAACACATTGTAGTTTACATTAGCAAATGTCAAGTTTACAATATATTACTTAGATTAAGTTAACACTACAAAGTGTTTGTTCGTTGTTTAAACTGAGACAAGTGTTAGTTTTTCGTACCTAGCGCAAGCGCAAGATGGGTACTAAAAAAATTTAAGCGAGGCACTAACATATGTTAGTCCGCTTCATCCTGTTTTGCAACAGGGTGTTGATCAGTTCCTTCAGTTCCTCCTGTAGTCGCTGTTGGCGGGCCTTGTCCTCGACCCTTGCCTTCAACAGCGCGATGACGAGAATCCTCCTGTTGATAAGTTTGGCTTTTTCGCCTCCTCGTTGTTTCCTATGCGTCAGCTTCGCGTCGCCGATGCTGGCACGCTGACGCTCCCTCGCAGCAGTCCTTCTCTTGTACTCCTCTATAGTGATA
>NW_026997592.1:0-1048 GCF_035044405.1 Drosophila montana
TACCGAAGTACTTAAAACAGATGTATTCATTTTGAATTCCCAAATATTAGAATACGGCTATCGCCTTAAAAACATCGGTTGAAAGCTTTTTGGAAGCTTAAATAAAAGCTTTTTCTCTTAGCATAAACTCTCTCTGAGCATAAGGTCTCTATCCATTGAGTAATTAATATACAGAGAGCGCTCTTGGACCAAAAGCTCTTTTTCAAAATACTTTATGCTAGATACCGGGGTTGAAAACACAAATTGCACACAAAACACCCGGCTGTCTACAGCTACTTCTTTTGTTGCCCAAAATTCAAAGACAACTTCAAAACAAGCAACTCGGCAATGAAGGCAATGACATAACAAATTCAGTCCTATCTCTTTTTTTGGTTTGGGACTACAGCCTATGATCTAAGCTTCTGCACTCTTCTAACTAATTTGTGTGGTTTCTAAGCGCTGCTATGCCACTAATTCTCAATGTCACAAAGTCATGCCTTCGTCTTCTCCACTCGCTTTCAACTTGCAAGCAGCCCGGCAGATTTTTATATATTTTAATTTTTGGTTGTTAACGCGCCGTGTGCGTAACCCTTTGCTTTGAATACGATGGCATGCTGGCATTCATATTTTCTACCTACTTGCGCCAGGTCTCGGTTCTACAAGTACCCAAATTGTGTTGCTGTTGTCTCTAAGCGCTGCCTTGTAGGAGCGAAAGAGAAACAAACAACAAACACAGTGGCATTATTTGTCCCTTTTCTTTGCAATCAGTCCCCTAAGTCCTCGAAGTCTTGCTTCATCTTTTCAGCGATCACAACAAACGACGAAAAAAATGGGGTTTCAAGCGCCATGTTCTTGTTTTGAAATTGATTTGTTGTGGCTTCCTATGTTAAAAGAGCTTTATTTTTTGTGTTTGATTTTACGTTTGCAGACCAACCTTTTGTATCTTGCTTGAATTTTATAACTTTAATAAAAGCTCAGAGTGACTTTTCATTTATTATTTATTAGTCAATGGTCTAGATTAAGCTTGCGTTGTATATTTGAACATATCTCTTTAGCCTGCATTTGAGCT
>NW_026997593.1:0-3869 GCF_035044405.1 Drosophila montana
GGGTATCAATAGCAATGTCAAAGCAGATTATGTTAAGATTATGCTAATTCTCTTCTATTTGAATGTCATAAGCACTCATACACATGTACGAAGTCTCGCTCTCTTTCGAACTCTGTAATTGCTCGGTCCCTTTAATCTTAATTTATGTTAAGATATCAGTTCTGTAAGCATCATCATAGAAGTCAGTCGTGTTGCTCATCAATTTGTAAAACCTTTATCAAAACTTCATACCATCCACACACGCCCACTTGAGATAAGATTCTTAAAAGGTCAAAAAAACGCTTTTGATCCAACAGCTGCTCTGAATGACCCAACAAAACTCATCTGCAATTACGAGCAAACCGCAAGAGCTAATGAGTGGCGAGGTTTGATGCGTATTTGTAGACAATCCGACGAAACCGAAAGCTTGGTCCAGCCTCGGGGAGTACACTCGCTGCTACCAGTCTACAGCAGATTGTCGCTTATTGGTTGCTTTGGCTTTGGCTCCGGCAAGGACTGCACGTATTGAGTAATTTGTCTCTTTTTTTGGCACGCAGCAACGCATCGCCGTAATTAAGCCTGCGCCTTCCTACGACTTCAGGAAACGCAAACCTCGACTCTAAGTCTGATCCCTTAGTGGATATTGGTTATGTCCGAATACTGAAAAATTTTCTTGAATCTAGTGCAAACTTATAGTCGAGCGCCCGAGAGCGCATTAAGTCTACATTAACTTTTTTTTTTCTAGGGACATCGACTACGTGCTTGAATGTCGATGCACGTGGTTTATTTAGCCCACGTGTAAAACTGAACTTTTATAATATGTACTCCAATTTAATGCGTCTGCACTCGTTGGCGATAAAAAATAGAAAGAATGACGCCACGCCGACATTGAAAGCAGAAAAGAAGCACACCTCCAAGACCCGATATTTTCATTCGCAACGGCGTCATTGTTAACATAGGTCATGGTCACTCAGGTTATGTTATTAACCTAAGCTGATCACCTGTATTTGCATAACTGTTATGGTGCAATGCTGCCCATCAGAATTAATTGCGATCAGCTGTTCATGCCAATGGCATTGATTAATTGAATTTGCAAAAATAAAATTTATCACCCCACCACAACCTAAAAGCTATAAATCATGTTAGTAAACCAACTTGTATTGCCTATATAAGTAAGCCACAATTTAAATGCAATTGTCATTTTGAGAATACACGAATATTAGATAGTACAATAAGATCTACTACTGAAAAATTCATCAAGATCGGTTAAGAAACACGAAAGAAAATGTGTTTTGGCCTGCAAACACGTGCAGCAGCAAGCTCAAATTCCAAGAGTTTCTGTAAACATGTACACACACACATTAATGCGCGTCTTCTTTGAATTCTATCAACATCATTGCAATTGGGATTGTCTTGTTTTCTGTGCTGCTTTTTTAATTCGCTTTTTTCTCATTAAGACTAAATTATTGGTGTGGCTTTTGAGTAGAGGCGCGGAAAGTAGCGCGGTCAGTTACAAGTTTGAACCCTGCTGAAGAGGCGGCAGCAAGTAATGCGGTCGGTTGCGAGTTCGAACCCTGCCAAGGAAACCTTTTATTTTAATTTATTTTTATTAATACTAACGCAAACGAACGCGTAGCTCGAGTTGCATTTGGTGTAAATAAGAATAAGAGGGTTCAGGCAAAGACAATATAAACACTGAGATGAGTAACGCCATACAACAAAATGCTACTATGCAGCTAACTTTTTTGAAATTTGAAAACGAAAACGAAATCAGTACCATTGCGCTCTCACAGCCGAAAAAGCGAAAAGCTAAAAATAGAATGAACACTGCGCTTCGGCTCTATGAGAGCCGTTTGTATGTGTGTTAGTATACATACATACAGCATATTTGAATGTGTTGCTATTCACAGCTCTGGGTTTAGCTGGCAATGAAATCAATTTTGTTAGTTTTCTAGCGCTGATCATGCACCTATCCGAAATTTGTATTCACATACGAATGCATGCTGTGTACTGAGGTTGGTTCCGTAAAAAGTCTGTCTTTTAAAGTCGTCGCAAATATTTATATAATTTCTTTAAATTAAATGTTTAATTATTTAATATAATTTTATTTTATTAAAAAATAAAAGAGTGCAAAAAATTATTTAAAAAAAAAAATTGATAAAATGAATCTTTGGGAACACAAAATTTGCGCTCTTATTTCATATCTATTATTTCTTAAAAATAATAGTAATTTAATTAATAAGTTAATTTACAGGTATTATATAAATATTTGCATCGACTTTAAAAACCTCAGTACACAACATGCATTCATATGTGAATACAAATTTGGAACAGGTCGTGCATGATCAGCGTTAGAAAACAAAATTTATTTCTTCACCAGCCAAAGCCAAGGAAGTGAATAACAACACATATACATATACATATTTTGATGTAGGTTTGCATGCATAATTCACACATACAGACTGTAAAGTAGCTTCTTGGCTGGGGTTATGACTCAGTCTTACCCAGGTCCACTCTACAAGCAATTTGTAGTTTGCCGAGACGCGAAGCTGAAAAGGGGGGTATGGAGCCGTCGGGATCGCTCCGCTGCGGTTAGGTTAGAGTTGGCCTGCGTGATGTGTGCTGCTGGGATCGTTCAGCGGCAAAAACAAAAGCCTACAAATGCACAATTCCTACACAGACAACGCAAACACTGTTTTCTTCTATGCACGTCCGATACTCACGCTTGCCGGTTCCAAAGTGAAACTGCTGATCGGCGGCAGCAGCTCACGACCCTCTTTTCGCCCTTTTTGCCTTGCGACGAAAATCCTCTCTCTGAGCTTGGCTCTCTTTATCTCCTAAAAATCTCAACAGAGTTGCAATTTGATTGCGCTTGCAATCGGGCTCTTTTAATTTAGTACACATGCTCTTAACTGATAAGTGACTTCATTTACTTCATTGTATTCTCATTATACTTAGCCTATGGTAACAAGATGATTATTAAATATTTCATTTTTCCTTATATTAAGCCTATGGCAACAACATGATTATTTCTTTTTATGTTTGGGCGCGGGCCTTACTGTGACTCCGCGTCACACCCCCCCCCCCCCCCTCCTTTGTTGACGGCGGGTGATCACCCTGTGGGCGTCGGTGATGGTCACCCTAAACGAGGAGTTACCGACGCGCACGCAGAAGCAATTTCGGCGTATGCGCGGGAGTCGACCGTCTAGTTCGGCGACCACTCGGTCGCGTACGTTAGGCGGTAGCCTCCCGTCCGTGGTGCGGACCGTCCAACCGGCCGGTGGGAAAACATCTTCTGGGATCACCGGCCACCACTCCTCCGTGTCGCTTTCCGCCGCTGCTGCGACGTCCTCGAGGCCGGGTTCCCACCCCTCGACCCCCTCGAAAGCGTCCTCCAGCGCCTCCCAGTGTCGATAGGGATCCGGCCCAGCCACTGTGATGGCCTCCATGCAGGACGGTGGCTCCAGTATCGGTGTCAGTGTCCTCGGTATGAGTGGCGGCGGAGAATCGCGCCACTCTTCGTCGCGTGGTCTGGGCACAATTGGTGGCGGCGAGTCATACCCCTCCTCGTCACTTGGACTTAGCGGAAACGGGGGCGGCGAGTCACGCCACATCGCGTCGATGGTTTTCGGGGACGGTGGCGACGATGAGCCTCCCGACTCATAGTTCAGGGCTCGTTGCTACGGGTCGTCGCCCCTTTCGCTCTGCCACTCCCACTCCAGGTCGAATTCTTGGTCGCGCTCCATTTTATCTGTGGAAATATGAAGCGTTATAAAGAGTCTACTTAACTCCTTTACCGTTTCTACTTAACTCCTCTACCGTTTCGTTCTCCCCTCCCCCCCATTTAGCGTCAACCACGGCCTGTCTATTATCCTGACACCTTCCCCCCT
>NW_026997594.1:0-33893 GCF_035044405.1 Drosophila montana
CGTAAAGCCTGTATTCGGGGGCGGCATTCTCACATATTCGGTGCAACTCCTGGCATGATGCATCAAAGCCCTCAGCTCTATTATGTATCCTTTAAACTCCCCCACGCGCTGCCGGCTGCCGGATTTCGTCCTCCAGTCTCTGAAAGTAGCGCGGTGGCAGAAAGAATTCTAAGAAGCCCTTCCTAAACACGGACCATGTTACATCCCTTAGGCCGCTACTCAAGAACCAACGAGCGGCCCGGTCGCAGAATATCTCGCTCATGGCCCGAGCCAATCGATCTAAGGCTATACCGTACGTGATGGCGCGCTCCTCTAAGTCCTTTAGGAACCCAAGGGGGTCGGAACAGCCATCGTACCTCATGCCCCACTTTCGGACTTGTTCCGGAACGTTTGCGAGAGGCTTGGCCTCCGAAGAGGCTTGGCTGAGAATATGGACGGGGAATATAAGGGCCACTATTCGTTTCGTAAGGGGCTCGCCCTAGCGCCGTGCTAATCGCTGTCGTTCGGCCGGCTCCGTTTCTCCTAACCTCATGAGCCTCCCCTACACCCGTGACGGCTAAGCTAGGGGTACAGTTGCGAGCTCCTCAGGTTTGGTTTCGATTTCTGACGCGGCCGTCCGCTTACGTCGGGTAAAGCGCCCCAGGATGGCGGCTCTAACGTTTTGGCAGACTGAGACTCCAGCTCGGCAAGCCGGGCACAAATTTCGGATGTATAGCCGCCATCCTGTACGCAGGTGGATAGCCGCTTACGCAACTCCTCCACACGCCCTTCTTTGTTCAGCCCGAACTCATTGGCGATCGCCATCAGTTCTTCTTTGCGTCGCTGGTGGATCCAGCACACGCCTACACCCGAATTCTGGCACTCACCTGACTCCATTCTGAGTTTTTATTACTCACTCTAGGCTCGAATTCTCCCTCTCGTAGACTCTCGCTCGATTTTTGTGTTTGGTGTCTGGGCAATTCTCGTTCCGTTGATTTATGTAACTCACTTTGTTCGTGTCTTTTCTGCAGTTTTATTTTCTATTCATCTATATTTATTTATTTATTTGTATATATTTTTTTTTGTTTTTTATTTTTGTTCTGCGTTTTCCGTGTATTTTCCAAATTTGAACTAAAAAATATAAATAATATTTTACTTTTCTAGTGTATATATAGAGATTTTGTAAAGTAGCTTCTTGGACGGGGTGATAACTCAGTCTTACCCAGGTCCACTCTACAAGAAATTTGTAGTTTGCCGAGACGCAAAGCTGAAAAGGGGGGTATGGAGCCGTAGGGATGACTCCGCCACAGAATGGTTACTAATTCTGTTGAGGAAAAAAGGAAGCCACCGGGATCGCTCCGCTGCGGTTAGGTTAGAGTCGGCCTGCGTGATGGGTGCTGCTGGGATCGCTCCGCTGCAAGACGAAAGCCTACAAATGCACAATTACTACACATTCTATATACGTTCACTTCCGTTTTTATTTGTTTTATTAACTTTCCTAACCTTGCTGCACAGTCAATTCTAGGCTGTTCCTACCTAACCTGGCAGCTAACTTGCGTTCCCTAAACTCTGTCCTTCGTCACGTATGCACGTCCGATCCTCACGCTTGCCGGCTCAAAAGTGAAGCTGCTGATCGGCGGCAGCAGCTCACGACCCTCTTTTCGCCCTTTTTGCCTTGAGGCGAAAATCTTCTCTCTGAGCTTGGCTCTCTTTAACTCCTAAAATCGGGCTCTCTTAATTTAGTACGCATGCTCTTAACTGATAAGTGACTTCATTTACTTCATTGTATTCTCATTATACTTAGCCTATGGTAAAAATATGATTATTATTTATTCCATTTTTCCTTATACTTTTGTTTGGGCGCGGGCCTACTGTGACGCCGCGTCACACGGCCAACGCATATCTGAACGACCGAGCTAGCCTAATAAAAGATGCCAAGGATTATAGGTTTATGAGTATTACTATATTCACATAACTTTCCTTATAACTGTTCAGCACTACCCTACTTTGTTTCCCTACAAAAAAAGCCTTGCCGCACTGCCTGGAGCCCTAGCGCTCCGCTACCCGTTTCAGGGTAAATTCAAACTTAACTTAACCGCACCTTTGTCCAGATGCACTCCTGAGGAAACGGCCGAAGTAGAGTAGCTACTCTCTCGGGAGCATCAAGGCAGCAGCCAAATACCCCCGGTCCTTGTGGAGGCGCTGAGAAATAGCACAGACCCAGGCGAAGATGGTATCAATTGCGTTAAAACTACTCCCTCCAGTTTGGATCGAACTTATTATTAAGCTCTTCAACAGATGCCTCGAGCTCGGGCACTTCCCAGCGCACCGGAAAAGGGCGCAAGTAGTTACGAAGCCTAAAGCTGGCAAACCCAAAGCTAATCTCGCCTCATACCGTCCGATCAGCTTGCTAAAACTACTCTCAAAATTTCTGGAAAGAGTATTTTTGCGAAGAGTGTTACCAGTCTTGGATGAGGCTGGCTTAATTCCCGATCACCAATTTGGCTTCAGGCGCGGTCATTTCACACTGGAACAATGCCATAGGGTTGTGCAACGCATCCTGGACGCGTTCGAAAATAAAAAATACCGCTGCGCCGTAATGCTTGATGTTAAGCAGGCATTTGCATTTGATAGAGTGTGGCATCCTGGGCTTCTACTCCTACCGCAGGCACACTATGCATTTCTCGCCGCATATTTAAAAGACAGGCAGTTCCATGTTAAATGTGGAGAAGGCAGCGTTGTGGGCCCCCTGCTATATAATATCTATACTGCAGACATTCTTGTTATTGTGAGACCGAACCTTCTAGTCGCCACATATGCCGATGACAAGTCATTCCTCGCCACTGCTGAGACACCTGAAGAAGCTTTTCATGTGATGCAAGGCCAATTGGACACAATTAATGAATGGCAGAGAAGATGAAACATGATGGTGAATAATGAAAAGTCCTTAGCCACCAATTTCTCTCTCAGGCCTGGTAACTGCCCTCCTGTCTACCTACAAGCGGAGGACAAGGTGAAGTCCTATTACTGGGCTTATGAGCCGCAAGTCCAAGTTAACTACTCGGTTAAAGCTCCTTGTCTATAAGGCAATTATTTAACCGATTTGGACTTACGGCATTCAGCTATGGGGTACTGCCAGCCGAAACAACCTTAAATTAATTCAAATATTTCAAAACAAGGCACTGCGCATCGTTTACAATTAACATATTTTCCACGACAACGCTTCGATCCACAATGTACTAAAGATCCCATGAGTTAGCGAGAAGATCGCCAAAAACAGTAGCAGATACCTGCATAGGCTACGCCTTCACAACAACAACCTAGTAGTTGGCCTGCTGGACTACGGCAACACCACCAGAAGACTCAAGAAAGTGCACCCGCTGGATCTTACAATGGACCAGATCACTTAATCTAATTACACCCGTACCCACCACACATTATTTAAAAAAGAAATCTCTACGAAAATAGTAAACTACCAATGTAAACAGAAAAAATTTAATTAAAGCGGGCAGATCTTAAATAAAAATAATAATTATGTTATGTTCAAAAAAATTTAGAACTTTTTAGCTTCCATCGCCGTAGATAATTTCCCTACACGTATTGATTTCTTCTTGCTGCTGCTGCTGTTGTTGTTGTTGTTGTTGTTGTTGACGTTCTTGTTGTTGTTGTTCTATTTGAATTTTTCAAAGTAAAAGGCATGTGCCTATGGATACATGTATGTACTTATGCTGCTATCGGTTAACAGCTACAAAGAGAGAGAGAGCGGGTGTACTCATACATATGGGCGCTCACTCTCGGATCGGCTAAAGTGCAAGATCAGCGGCTATCCGTTGGTCAACGTTCTCACGCTGTCTTGGCCTGCTAAGTGGCATCATGTTACTTAGGTGCGCAGCACTGTAAGTATGTATGTGCATGTGTATGGTCTTTTATATTTGTTTATACTTGCAACAAAGTGTTACAAGTTGAGCAATGTATTATAAGTATGAATAAACTACAATATTCTAAAATGCATTCTTGCCCTCTCTGGTTCTGACTAAGCACGGCTCCATTGCCATGATTGGATGCGACGGTATCTAAAATAAAAAGGCCGCTGGTGTCCGGGAAGGCGAGAACGGTAGACTCCGGCAACTTTGCTTTGAGAGAATCGAAAGCTTCTTAGGCGGCAGGGGACCAAACGAAAATACGGTTGGATTCAGTGAGGTCAAGCGACCGAGCTATCGTGGCAAAGTCCGGGATAAGTTTACGTTAGTAGGTCTACTTTTACTTCTTGAAGTGACTTTTAGTATATTAGCTGAGATATTTTTCAATTCTTTTATTGTGATGCGGGATAATGCATCAGCAACAAAGTTATCTTTGCCCTTGAGATTTTCTACAGTAAAGTCATACTCTTCTAAGTCTAATCTCATTCTCGTTAATTTTAAACTTGGATTTACCATTGAAAACAGATATGTCAATGGTCTATGGTCTGTTTTAATTTTGAAATTTTGTAAATGAACGAAAAGCATATGCTACGGGCAATATCCATTAGCTTGAGTTAAAACTGCTCCGCAGGCTAGTTTACTGACATCTTTTATGATGCAAAATTCTTTGCTTAAATCTGGGTATTTTAGTAAAGAAGGCCTCATAAGAGCATTTTTTAAATAATCGAAAGCTTTTTGGTATTAATCGGACCACTCAAACTTTACAGTCTTTTTTCATAGTCTTATTATGTGCTTCATTGCGAAGGTGCCCGCGTCTCCTTGTCTGTACTCAAAGCCTGACAATCAGCTAGACGCGTATGGAGGCGATGATTGAGCGCATGCTCGACAGAATGCCTGCAAAAAGCTGATTTACAAAACAACTGACACTGCCAAATTTCAAAGCTGGCTGGTTACCAACATCAACCCAAACCCAGTATTGAACAGCTGTCATAACGTTGAGACTGCCATTGACACGTTAACTATAAATATCCACAACGCAGGAGGATATGCGGCCCTCCGACTTAGCCATCGCCCTAGAATGCCAGACAGAGAAATCCATCTTCGGAGCCCCCAGATTGCTGAGCTTCTCCACGAAAAACGGAGACTTAGACGTGTCTGGTTTTTTTCAAGGAACCCCAGGGACAAGGCATAGAGGATATATAGAGCCACCAAGGCATTAAAGGAGACGCTCTAAATTCTAAGGAAGAGAGCCTTTGACTCTTTCCTTGAGGAACTGGAACCCGGTGGCCCCCACCACAACCTGTGGCAAGTTACTAAAAGGAAGTTACAATAACGAAAGCAGTCCCAGCTAAAAACACAGATGACAGCTGGTGTAGATCCGAGGCGGACAGGGCCAATGCGTTCGCAAATCATCTACAAGACATTTGTTGGTTGCTGGGATGGTGGGTTTAGGGAGGGGGAAGTGTCACAATTATCGCTACTCTGCCTTCGGTCCTCCTAGTGGAACGGCCTGGGCATATCTGGAACAACTGAGCTGGCCTTCAGCGTACCGTTGGGATGGTTATCATGAGCGACGTAACGAAGCCTCGGCTCTCTCGATACCCTACACTTTAGGTTAGGAAACAGTTTGTTATTGTGAGTGACGTAATGAAGCCTCGTCTGTCGATATACTACGCTTTAGGTTAAGAAAGGGGTTATGTCGAGCGACGTAATGAAGCCTCGTCTCTCGATACTACGCTTTAAGTTAAGAAGAATAGGTTATGTTGAGTAACGGCTAGCCACGGTACCCGAGGTTAGTGTTAATAAAAAGATGCCAAGGATTATAGGTTTATGAGTATTACTTTATTCACATCACTTTCCTTATAACTGTTCAGCACTACCCTTCTCTGTTTCCCTACAAAAAAAAAAAGCCGTGCCGCTCCGCTTCCCCTTTCGGGGTTATGTTCCTCTTCTGTCACTCCGACACACGTCTACTTCCTCTGATGGTCGCCGAAAAGTGCCGGCACGCTCGCGGGCGAGCCGTGCGCTTGCCTCGGCTGCTCAACTTCGCCGCGAGCTTTCGCAACTTCGCCTCGGAGCTTTCGCTCTTCGCCGCCGAATTGAAGCTGCGCTCTCGAGACGGTGTTGAGCAACTGATCGGCAACGCACGGTTGCTGCGGCGGCCGGCGGGTAAATTCAAACTTAACTTAAATTGGGCTTCTTGCTCTTAACCAACTTTAATACTTCGGCATCTTGCCTTAACCATTCTTATAACTAATATAATGCTTATATACTATAACTATAATTATGAACTGTGGGGTGGGTACTTTAGTGGCCGCCTCACACCCCCCCTTACTTCGACGACGATACCGTCGCTTCCCCGGCGGCATTTATGGCGACGACTCCTGGGTTCCTCAACTAACTTATTACTTATCCGTTGCTTATGCTTTTCTCGTCCTAGCAGTGCAGCTCACAATCTTTGGAATCTACTATCTGTTCTTAACTTCTTCTTAACTAATTTTTCTGCGCGTGCTTCTCTTCCACGCCCATCGGGTCTGGTACCTCTCCGTCTTCGGTCATCTCTTGGTGAAACGGCTTCAGCTGCGCGGTACTGGCCACCCTCTTCTTCGTTCGCCTGGCCTCACTAGCGCACAATTTAGGGCGACACGAACTTGATGACTCATAGGGGCAATCGACTTTGGGTGCCAATTTCACAGCGAACCCCTCAGCGGCATTGGATAGTTGGTGCTGCCATTATAGGACCATCGAGTCCAACGAAGGTCGCCACTCTCGTCTCCGCAAGTTGTAGTGTCTGCCCTGGTCCTTTGATGCGCGCTGGAGATTGCTGTGGACGATATCAAAAATTTCTTTTAGCCTATCCGCCTTCGTCCTAGGGTCGTGCGCACTAGTTGCGGACCCCGGACTCTCGTGATCGTATAAAGCAGCCGGCAACCGCGGCTCCCTGCCCTGCATCGGGAAAGCGGGACTGAATCCCGTCGAGTCTGACACGCTTGTTTTAACCGCTAGCGATATCTCGGGCAAAAGCTCGTCCCACGAACTCTGATGGCCCTCGATAAATTGCGCTATCATAGTCTTCACGGTCCTGTTTGTCCTCTCGGTAGGATTCTCTTGGGGACAGTACGGGGCGGTGTATTGGACCTCTACACCCAGGGGTTCCAGAAAAGCCTTAAAACTTCAGCTTTTGAATTGTACCCCGTTGTCCTCTATCGGAACGCTGTCTGCAGGTGCGCGGCCATGGCCCTCCTGAGAGGGACCAATTCCACCCACTTCGAAAAGGCATCATGGAACACTAGTAACATTGTGTTGCCGTGTTTCGACCGTGGAAGGGGCCCAACGAAATCCGCGAAGAGTACTGCCATCGGCTCTGCTACCTGTCTCGTCAGCATACGTCCTGCCGGTTTAAGTTGCACGCTGTTGAACTTCTGGCAGATTTCGCAGCACTTCATGTACTTGGCGGCGTCGCGGAACATACCCGGCCAGTAGTATCTCTGGGCCAACCTCGATTTGATTTTCCTCACGCCTTGATGCCCGGCCGTGGGATCATCATGGCACTCTTGCAATACCCTGTGTCGCTGACCACTAGCCACACATAGCTTCCAGGGAATGTAGTCCTCGTCGTCCGTCCGGTGGCTCAAATGCCTATATAACTGCCCATTTTCTTCCGTGTAGTCTGGGAACTTGGCTAGCTCATCGGCAATCCTAGCACACATGCTCGCGACCCATTTGCAGGGTGACTCGGCCACCACTGCTTGCTGACAGGTCTCAAGAGGATGTCTTGATAGTGCGTCGGCCACGACGTTGAGCTTCCCTCGTCGATAGGGAACGTCAAATTGGAATTGTTGCAGTTCCAATTCCTCGCGTACGCTATCACTCGCTCCTGTCTCTCAATTGTCTGTGTCAGCACTGCGCCGAGGCCATACTCACTCGCGTCAGTTTGCAAGACGAATTTGGCGGAAAAGTCCGGACAAGCCAACTCAGGGGCAGTCGTCAAGCTGTCCTTCAATTGACGTAATGCCTCCCCCTGTTCTTGCTCCCATGCCCATTCCGGCCCTTCTTTAAGAGCGCTGTGAGCGGCTGTACCTGAGTCGGAAAAGGTGGGAACGAAGCGCCTGTACCATGACGCCATCCCGAGACACTGCCGCTATTCCTGAGAATTTGTCGGGGCCCTTAGGTTACATATGGATCGGTCCGTATTCCTTCCCCGAAAATGACATGTCCTAGGTAGACCAACCTCTCCCTGAAGAAGCTGCACTTCTTCCTGTTCAACCTAAGATTGGCCGCCCTTAACAGGCGGAACACCTCCCTCCAATTCTATATATGCTGCTTTTTCGTCGCTCCTATTTCCACGATATCGTCCAGGTAGGCGAACACATGAGGCTACATCTTCGGTCCTATTACTGTGTCAAAGGCTCGCTGAAAGGTCGCACACGCCGAGTGTAAGCCAAATGGCATCACCCGCCATTGGAAAAGACCTCTTCCAGGGTCTGTGAACGCCGTGCACTCCCTACAATCGGCTGCCATCGGTATCTGCCAGTACCTGTGCTTCAAATCCAGAGTGGAGATGAACCGGGCATGACGCAACCGCTCAAGGATGTGATTAATCCTTGGAACAGGATAAGCATCTGGGATGGAATGAGCGTAGAGTTGCCGGTAGTCGATGCACATGCGCCACTCGTCAGTCTTCTTTTGGCTAAGACGATTGGGGCGCTGTGCGGACTACGCGTCGGCTCGATGGCACCTGCCTGAATCAGGTCATCCACCTGTTCGTCAATCCCCCTCTGCATGGCCGGATTCTTCGGAAAGTATTTCTGTTTCAATGGCTTGTCGTCCTTAAACGGATCCTATGCTCAGCGATATGCGAGACTCCCTGCAGCCCCTCGAAGAGTGCCAGTTCCGACTCCAGGAACTCCCCCAGTTCCGGATCCAGATCCTTCCTTCGGTTCTTTTTTGGTATCCTCTTTCTGTTGCCGAGCAGGTGCTCCCCTTTCATGACCTGGGAGACCTTCCTTCGGTTCTCTCAACATATTTTCTCCATTCTGCTGCCGAGCAGATGCTTCCCTTTCATGACCTGGGAGGCCTTCATTCAGCTCCTCCCTCGTATCCTTTTCCGTGGGTTGCCGAGGAGGCGCTCCCGCTTCGGCTCATCTCTTGTCCCCGGCCCCGCGACCGGTGCAATCACCGTCTCTAGGACCAGCTCTGCAGTGGCCTTTCCGGCTGGGCCGACGTCTAACCTCAATGCCTTCCGTACCTCGAGAGTTGACCCATCTGCCAGCCGAATGCGCGCACGTACGTCCTCCGCTCTTCCCTGAACCGTCCACATTCGTACGCAGTCTTCACTCATGAAGCTGCTCGCCAATCTCCACCGTAGCGACGATCCGGCCCCCTTCCACCTTCAGTAGGTGTCCTATTCCCGAGTCCCGTGTGTGCCGGCGCCGACCCGATCCTGGTCTGGGCGGCGCCGTTGCCCGTTTCCCGCGTCCTTGCGGCGACAACAATTCTGGCTACTCTTGCCCCGGTTCCCACATACTCAAGAGAATAAAACGGGTGCGTTGGGACATTCTCATGCTCGTCGTGGATCATACCTGGTATCGGCCTCCTGGCTCATCATATGGTTGGCGACTTCCGCAGGGGCCGTCGCCGGCGAGGCGGAGACTTGCCTATCCACAACGGTCGCTCCGGCTCCGATGGGAGTAGACCGGAATGCGTTGAGGTGTCCCCCCGGGGGCTGTACCGTCCTCGCTCACTCTGCCTCACTCGAATTCGTGACCATCTGACTCCCTAACCTGCTTCCCGAGTATTCCGTTCTCTGTTTCATCACTGTCTCGTACTCCACGGCCAGCTGGGTCAGCTGGGACAAGGTGGAGAAATCTTGACGTCATACGTAAAGCCTGTATTCGGGGGCGGCATTCTCACATATTCGGTGCAACTCCTGGCATGATGCATCAAAGCCCTCAGCTCTATTATGTATCCTTTAAACTCCCCCACGCGCTGCCGGCTGCCGGATTTCGTCCTCCAGTCTCTGAAAGTAGCGCGGTGGCAGAAAGAATTCTAAGAAGCCCTTCCTAAACACGGACCATGTTACATCCCTTAGGCCGCTACTCAAGAACCAACGAGCGGCCCGGTCGCAGAATATCTCGCTCATGGCCCGAGCCAATCGATCTAAGGCTATACCGTACGTGATGGCGCGCTCCTCTAAGTCCTTTAGGAACCCAAGGGGGTCGGAACAGCCATCGTACCTCATGCCCCACTTTCGGACTTGTTCCGGAACGTTTGCGAGAGGCTTGGCCTCCGAAGAGGCTTGGCTGAGAATATGGACGGGGAATATAAGGGCCACTATTCGTTTCGTAAGGGGCTCGCCCTAGCGCCGTGCTAATCGCTGTCGTTCGGCCGGCTCCGTTTCTCCTAACCTCATGAGCCTCCCCTACACCCGTGACGGCTAAGCTAGGGGTACAGTTGCGAGCTCCTCAGGTTTGGTTTCGATTTCTGACGCGGCCGTCCGCTTACGTCGGGTAAAGCGCCCCAGGATGGCGGCTCTAACGTTTTGGCAGACTGAGACTCCAGCTCGGCAAGCCGGGCACAAATTTCGGATGTATAGCCGCCATCCTGTACGCAGGTGGATAGCCGCTTACGCAACTCCTCCACACGCCCTTCTTTGTTCAGCCCGAACTCATTGGCGATCGCCATCAGTTCTTCTTTGCGTCGCTGGTGGATCCAGCACACGCCTACACCCGAATTCTGGCACTCACCTGACTCCATTCTGAGTTTTTATTACTCACTCTAGGCTCGACTTCTCCCTCTCGTAGACTCTCGCTCGATTTTTGTGTTTGGTGTCTGGGCAATTCTCGTTCCGTTGATTTATGTAACTCACTTTGTTCGTGTCTTTTCTGCAGTTTTATTTTCTATTCATCTATATTTATTTATTTATTTGTATATATTTTTTTTTGTTTTTTATTTTTGTTCTGCGTTTTCCGTGTATTTTCCAAATTTGAACTAAAAAATATAAATAATATTTTACTTTTCTAGTGTATATATAGAGATTTTGCTTCTTATATATTTTCCTTGCGTTCACTACACAAAAAAAATTAAACAAACATAAACCAAATTAATTCAGTTTAATCCTGGTTCATTAAACCTTTTGTTATTTTGCACTTGTCCGTTCTTATTGTTCACTTCATATAAATCACACCCGTTGGCATTGTCCTCTCCAACTGTACAGATGAATTCAGTTTTCACCGCGCGTGAACTCAATTCGTCCCACTGTACAGCCGCTGTCGCGACGCCTTAACGGTCTTTCGACGTCGACGTCGACTGCGGCGCGCGTTTGTGCACACGTGTGCAAGCGTTGTTTCAACGTCGCCCGTCTAGCGCGCGCGAGCTGTACTTTTCGACCGACCGTTATGTTTTCTTCTCTCCACTTTGTGTATTCGACCTTGCACGCATTTGGTGGCCTAACCCTTGCAGGTGTTCATTTTGCCGCCTAAGATAGGGTATGAAATGGACTCGCGAAGGTATGCTCGACTGTGTAATATCCAAGACTTGCATTTTACCCATATATGATGTATTCCCTTTCTCTTTTCCTCTGCTAGGGTACATACATTCTAAGGTATGCCCGACTCAAAAATACCCTATAGGCAACTTTTCTTTTTTTTTTGTAAAACACTTATTTGTGTATATTGTATGTCCCTGCTCGGGCGCCACTTGTAAGGAAGCTACTGGCCGGGGTACAAATCTCGGTCTCGCCAGGTTCAGCTAGCCTACAAGACGTTTGTTGGTTGCTGGGATGGAGGGTTTAGGGAGGGGGGAAGTGTCACAATTATCGCTACTTTGCCTTCGGTCCTCCTAGCGGAACGGCTGTAAAGTAGCTTCTTGGCCGGGGTGCTGACTCAGTCTTACCCAAGTCCACTCTACAAGAAATTTGTAGTTTGCCGAGACGCGAAGCTAGTGGTTACTAATTCTGTTGAGGAAAAAGGGAAGCCGCCGGGATCGCTCCGCTGCGGTTAGGTTAGAGTCGGCCTGTGTGATGGGTGCTGCTGGGATCGTTCCGCTGCAAGACGAAAGGCTACAAATGCACAATTTCTACACAGACAACGCAAACACCGTTTTATTCTATATACGTTCACTTCTGTTTTTATTTGTTTTATTAACTTTCCTAACCTTGCTGCACCGTCAATTCTAGGCTGTTCCTACCTAACCTGGCAGCTAACTTGCGTTCCCTAAACTCTGTCCTTCGTCACGTATGCACTTCCGATACTCAGGCTTGCCGGCTTAAAAGTGAAGCTGCTGATCGGCGACAGCAGCTCACGACCCTGTTTTCGCCCTTTTTGCCTTGAGGCGAAAATCCTCTCTCTGAGCTTGGCTCTCTTTAACTCCTAAAATCTCAACAGAGTTGCAATTCGATTGCGCTTGCAATCGGGCTCTCTTAATTAAGTACACATGCTCTTAACTGATAAGTGACTTCATTTACTTCATTGTATTCTCATTATACTTAGCCTATGGTAACAATATGATTATTAATTATTTCATTTTTCCTTATACTTATGTTTGGGCGCGGGCCTACTGTGACTCCGCGTCACACGGCCTACGCATATCTGGAACGACCGAGCTGGCCTTCAGAGCCTCCCTGCCAGAGTCCGTCTCAACCCGCACACAAACTACCGTTGGGATGGTTATCATGAGCGACGTAACGAAGCCTCGGCTCTCTCGATACCCTACACTTTAGGTTAGGAAAGAGGTTGTTATTGTGAGCGACGTAATGAAGCCTCGTCTCTCAATATACTATGCTTTAGGTTAATAAAGGAGTTATGTCAAGCGACGTAATGAAGCCTCGTCTCTCGATACTACGCTTTAGGTTAAGAAAGGAGTTATGTCAAGCGACGTAATGAAGCCTCGTCTCTCGATACTACGCTTTAGGTTAAGAAAGGAGTTATGTCAAGCGACGTAATGAAGCCTCGTCTCTCGATACTACGCTTTAAGTTAGAAAGGAGAGGTTATGTTGAGTACCGGCTAGCCATGGTATCCGAGGTTAGTGTTAATAAAAGATGCCAAGGATTATAGGTTTATGAGTATTACTATATTCACATAACTTTCCTTATAACTGTTCAGCACTACCCTACTTTGTTTCCCTACAAAAAAAGCTCCAGCGCACCGGAAAAGGGCGTAAGTAGTTACGATGCCTAAGCCTGGCAAACCCAAAGCTAATCTCGCCTCTACCGTCCGATCAGCTTGCTAAAAATACTCTCAAAATTTCTGGGAAGAGTATTTTTGCGAAGAGTGTTACCAGTCTTGGATGAGGCTGGCTTAATTCCCGATCACCAATTTGGCTTAAGGCGCGGTCATTTCACCCCGGAACAATGCCATAGGGTTGTGCAACGCATTCTGGAGGCGTTTGAAAATAAAAAATACCGCTGCGCCGTAATGCTTGATGTTAAGCAGGCATTTGATAGAGTGTGGCATCCTGCGCTTCTACTCAAAATCAAGAGCAACCTACCGCAGGCACACAATGCATTCCTCGCCGCATATTTAAAAGACAGGCAGTTCCATGTTAAATGTGGAGAAGGCAGCGTTGTGGGCCCCCTGCTATATAATATCTATACTGCCGACGTTCTTGTTATTGTGAGACCGAACCTTCTAGTCGCCACATATGCCGATGACAAGTCATTCCTCGCCACTGCTGAGACACCTGAAGAAGCTTTTCATGTGATGCAAGGCCAATTGGACACAATTAATGAATGGCAGAGAAGATGAAACATGATGGTGAATAATGAAAAGTCCTTAGCCACCACTTTCTCTCTCAGGCCTGGTAACTGCCCTCCTGTCTACATACAAGCGGAGGACAAGGTGATTACTGGCTTATTGGCCGATCCAAGTTAACTACTCGGTCAAACCGATTTGGACTTACGGCATTCAGCTATGGGGTACTGCCAGCCGAAACAACGTTAAATTAATTCAAATATTTCAAAACAAGGCACTGCGCATCGTTTACAATTAACATATTTTCCACGACAACGCTTCGATCCACAATGTACTAAAGATCCCATGAGTTAGCGAGAAGATCGCCAAAAACAGTAGCAGATACCTGCAGGGGCTACGCCTTCACAACAACAACCTAGCAGTTGGCCTGCTGGACTACGGCAACACCACCAGAAGACTCAAGAAAGTGCACCCGCTGGATCTTCCAATGGACCAGATCACTTAATCTAATTACACCCGTACCCACCACACATTATTTAAAAAAGAAATCTCTACGAAAATAGTAAACCACCAATATAAACAGAACAATTTTAATTAAAGCGGGCAGATCTTAAATTAAAATAATAACTATAATAAGTTAAAAAAAAAAAAAATTTAGAACTTTTTTGCTTCCATCTCCGTACATAATTTCCCTCTTCTTGCTGCTGCTGCTGTTGTTTTTGTTGTTATTGTTGTTGACGTTCTTGTTGTTGTTGTTCTATTTCAATTTGTCACGGCCATGTAATGGATTATAAGTTCTTTATTGATAACACGAGCAAGTCAGTGCTGTTTTGCATTTATGTTCAGAATGAATTTATTCAAAGTTAAAGGCATGAGCTTAGCTTATGGATACATATATGTACTTATGCTGTTATCGGTTAACAGCTACAAAGAGAGAGAGAGAGAGAGAGCGGGTGTACTCATACATATGGGCGCTCACTCTCGGATCGGCTAAAGTGCAAGATCAGCGGCTATACGTTGGTCAACGGTCTGCTAAGTGGCATCATGTTACTTAGGTGCGCAGCACTGTAAGTATGTATGTGCATGTGTATTGTCTTTTATATTTGTTTATACTTGCAACAAAGTGTTACAAGTTGAGCTATGTATTATAAGTATGAATAAACTACAATATTCTAAAACGCATTCTTGCGTTGAGTCGGTATCTAAAATAAAAAGGCCGCTGGTGTCCGGGAAGGTGAGAACGGTAGACTCCAGCAAATTTGCTTTGAGAGAATCGAAAGCTTCTTAGGCGGCAGGGGACCAAACGAAAATACGGTTGGCTTCAGTGAGGTTATGCAGCGACCGAGCTATCGTGGCAAAGCCCGGGATAAGTTTACTGTAGTAGGTCTACTTTTACTTCTTGTAGTGACTTTTAGTATATTAGCTGAGATATTTTTCAATTCTTTTATTGTGATGCGGGATAATGCATCAGCAACGAAGTTGTCTTTGCCCTTGAGATTTTCTACATTAAAGTCATACTCTTCTAAGTCTAGTCTCATTCTCGTTAATTTTAAACTTGGATTTACCATTGAAAACAGATATGTCAATGGTCTTTGGTCTGTTTTAATTTTGAAATTTTGTAAATGAACGAAAAGCATATGCTACGGGCAATATCCATTAGCTTGAGTTAAAACTGCTCCGCAGGCTAGTTTACTGACATCTTTTATGATGCAAAATTCTTTGCTTAAATCTGGGTATTTTAGTAAAGAAGGCTTCATAAGAGCATTTTTTAAATAATCGAAAACTTTTTGGCATTCATCGGACCACTCAAACTTTACAGTCTTTTCTCATAATCTTATTATGAGACGTGAATAATCTGCAAAGTTTTTTATAAAACGTGTGTAATAATTGCAAATTGCAACGAATCTTCTAGCGCTGTCGGGGTCTGTAGGGAACGAGTAATTTTCAATGACATAGTTTTTTTTGTCATCTAGTAAAATACCTTGATCAGTACACTTATGACCTAGAAAAGTCACTTCGTGCATGAAAAATGAACATTTTTCTGCATGTAATTTAAGGTTGTGTTTCCCACACAAGTCAAAAACGTTTGTTAAGTTTTTGATCATGTGGGTTTCGGAGCAACCGAAGTCATCCATGTACGAGAAAACTTGTGAAGGATCTAATCCAGAAAAAGCGATGGTCATCAATCCTTGAAAAGAATTAGGCGATATTTTTAGGCCATATGGTAGTCGTGTTGTGAGGCGGCCACTATGGTAGCCACCCCAAAGTTCATAATTAGAGTATTGTTAGTTTATAAGCATTAATTCTACTAGAATAAGAGCATAGTAAATTAAGGGCAAAAAAACAACGTAGCCAGCAAGGACGAAATTTAGGTTTGACTTTAATCGCCGGCCGCCGCAGCAACCGTGCGTTGTCGATCGGTTGCTCAACACCGTCTTCGAGAGCGCAACTTCAATTCGGCGACGAAGAGCGAAAGCTCCGAGGCGAAGTTGCGAAAGCTCGCGGCGAAGTTGAGCGGCCGAGGCAAGCGCATGGCTCGCTGGCGAGCGTGCCGGCACTTTTGGAGCGAGTATCAAAGTAAGAGCACGGGTGCAAAAGAAGGCGGAGACGAAAAGGACTTAGTGTGCGCAGCGGAGCGCTAAGGCTCCGAACAGTGCGGAGACCCTCTAGACCCTCCATCCCAGCAAACTAACTAATGTCTTGTAGATTGCTGGTCCTGGTAAGACTGAGAGTTGTACCCCGGCCAGTAGCTTCCTTACAAGTGGCGCCCGAGCAGGGACCTAGGAGGCGTTTAGGGGCGTGGCATGTTTGCGGATTAAAGCATTAAGTATGCCCAAATGTGTTTTCAGGGAAAAAGTTGCATACAGGGTGTTTCTAGTCGGGCATATCCTAGAGAGTATGTACCCTAGCAGAGTAGGGAAAAATAAGGCGTCACACATGGGTGAAATTGCATATCTTGGGTATTAGGTAGTCAGGCATACCCTAACAAGGTCATTTTCATACCCTATGTCGGACGATGAAATGAACACCTGCAAGATTTAGGCGACAAAATATGTGCAAAATCGAGCACAAAAGGCAGACAACGGAAAGATAACGGGCATCGACATCGAGACCATGCCTGCACACGTGTGCCCAAACGTAGGGCCGTTAAGGCGTCGCGGCAGCGGCTGTACAGTGTGACGAATTCAACTCACGCGCGATCAAAAGTTAAATTCGTCAGTACAGTTGGCTAAAGTAACGAGAACGGGTGCGTTAAATAATAAATAAAACGGAGTGAACAATAAAAACAGACAAGTACAATATGAGTTAAATGGCCGAGGAATAAAAGTTAAGAGAGCATCAAGTGAGTTACTTTTTTTATACGTTTTTTTTGAAGTGAACAAAAGAAAAAGAGAGAAAACAAAAGGAAAAAAAGGGGAAATATAAGAAATGAAAATAATACGGAACAAAGACAAAAGTGCGGGATGGTCAAAATTTAAAAGAATAAGAAGTTTCTTTTTTTTTAATTTTTTGACGTTTCTATTATTTGTTAAAGAGACAAAATAAGACAAAGAAATAATAAAAACAAAGGAGTGGAAAGAGTGGAACATATATCTGCGCATATATACTGTCGTAAACAAATAAGCCGCAGAAAAGACAAAGGCAAAAGTGAAATAAACAAACCTACGGAACAAAAATCGCCCACCCATGAAACACAAAACTGAGTAAGAGTGCACGAGAGAGAGAGAGAGAAGTCGAAGCGGGCACCTAGAGTGAGTAATAAAAACTTAAAATGGAGTCAGGTGAGTGCCAAATCCAGGTGTCGGCGTCCGCTGGATCCACCAGCGGCGCAAGGATCGCAAGGATCTGGCGAGGATCGCCCATGAGTTCGGGCTGGACAAGGAAGGGCGCGTGGAGGAGCTGCGTAAGCGGCTATCCACGTTCGTTGAGCATGGCGGCCATACATCCGAAATTTGGGCTCGGCTTGCCGAGTTAGAGTCTCAGTATACCAAAACGTTGTAGCCGCCATCCTGGGGCGTCTCACCCGACGTTGGCGGACGCCCACGTCAGAAATCGGAGCCCGACCTGAGGAGCTCACAACTGTACGAGCGTCCACAGCTCCCGATTCTTAGCTTAGCCGTCACGGGTGCAGGGGACGCTCATCCTCAGTCGGATGGTAGGCCCCTCGTAAACGTCCCGGAACAAGTTCGGAAGTGGGGCATGAGGTATAATGGCCGCTCCGACCCCCTTGGGTTCTTGGAGGCCCTAGAGAAGCGGGCCATCACATATGGCATTGCCCTCGACCGTATGCCCAGGGCAATGAGCGAGATATTCTGAGTCAGGGCTGCTCGTTGGTTCTTGAGTAGTGGACTCAGGGATGTGCCATGGTCAGTGTTTAGGAGGGGTTTCTTGGAGTTCTTCCTGCCTCCAAGCTATTTCGAGAGGCTTGAGGACAAAAACCGGTCCCGTCTTCAGCGCGTGGGGGAGGAATTCAAAGAATACCTGATAGAGCTGAGGGCCCTAATGCACCACGCCTGATACGAGCCGGCGCAGGAGTTGCACCGGATCTACGAGAATGCCGCCCCCGAGTATAAGCTCTATGTGCGACGGCAAGATTTCTCCACCTTGTCCCAGCTTCAGCAGATGGCCGTGGAATATGAGACGGTCATGAGGCAGAGGGCAGAACACTCGGGAAGCCAGTCTGCCAACCAAGTGGTCATGAATCCGAGTAGCGCAGAATGGGGGAGGACAGTACAGCCCACGGAGGGACACCTTAATCCATTCCGGTCTACTCCCAGCGGGTCCGGAGCGACCGTTATGGATAGAAGGATCTCCGCCCCGCCAGCAGTGGCCCCTGCGGGAGGTTGCCCATCAGACGATGAGCCAGGAGGCCAGAACCGGGTACGATTCGCGACGAGCATGTCATAGGTGCACACAGGAGGGGCACTTCCCCAGGGAGTGTCCCAACGCACACATCGTGTTCTGCTGGGTATGTGGGAACCGCGACAGAAGTAGCCAGGATTGTTGTCGCCGCGCGGAGGCGAGAAGCGGGCAACGGCGTCGCCTAGGCCAGGATCGGGTCGGCGCCGATACACACGTGACGGTGGCCGAATCGTCGCTACGGTGAAGATTGGCGGGCGAACAATGCCTGCCACCATCGACACCGGAGCCACTCGTACGAAAGTGGGCGATTTGGGGAAGAACGGAGGAAGTTCAGGCGCGCATTCGTCTGGCAGATGGATCCACCCTAGAGGTAGGGAAGGCATTAAGATTAGACGTCAGCCTAGAGGGAAAGATGATCAGTAAGGTGATGCTCATCATGCCCTCCATGCTAGACCACGTCATCCTAGGGATGGATTTCCTGGGTGCAATGGGCACTACCATACGCTGCGGCAAGGCGGAACTGGCCCTACAGACGGTTAAGGCACCGATCACGGAATCTGAGACAAGGGAAAAGCCGAAAGAGGGTCTCACGCTACAGAAAGCGGGAGTGCCTAATCGGCGACCAGCGGAAAGGATACCAAGAGGGAACTGAGGGAAGGCCTCCCAGGTCAGGAAAAGGGTGCACCTGCTCGGCAACCGATGGAAAAGGTTAAGAATAAGGAAGCGAGAAAGGAACCTCAGCCGGGACTGGGCCGAGAGTTTGAGGAGGCCAAGAGGCGGCGTGTAGAGCTGCAGAGACAGGTCTACGACAGTCATAGAGGCGGCACTGCAGAAATGTGCCAGAGAACAGAGGGATTAAAAGTCATGGCTAGGATCACTTCGGTCGCAGGGGATCGAGAGCAGCTGCCCGAGGGCAGCAGGAACGGAGCTTCAGCTGGAGTCGGCGTGATGCCTGGAGGAGGCGAGATGCAAGGGGAGTCCAACATCCAAGAAGCAAAGTGGCCAGCGGATATGGATCCGGATCTCAGGGAGTTCCTGGAGTCAGAACTGGCACTCTTCGAGGGGCTTCAGGGAGTCTCGCATATCGCGGAACACAGGATCAGACTAAAGGATGACAAGCCGCTGAAGCAGAGGTATTACCCGAAAAATCCGGCCATGCAGAGGGTGATTGACGAACAGGTGGATGATCTGATCCAAGCAGGTGCCATTGAGCCGTCGCGTAGTCCGCATAGCGCCCCAATCGTCTTAGTCAAGAAGTAGACCGACGAGTGGCGCATGTGCATCGACTTCCGACAACTCAATGCGCATTCCATTCCGGATGCTTATCCTGTGCCGCGGATTTACCACATCTTAGAACGGTTGTGTCACGCCCGGTTCATCTCCACTCTGGATTTGAAGCACGGGTACTGGCAGATACCGATGGCAGCCGATAGCCGGGAATGCACGGCATTCACAGTCTCCGGGAGAGGTCTTTTCAAATGGCGGGTGATGCCATTTGGTCTAGCGAGCCTTGGACACGGTAATAGGAGATGGAGCTACATGCTTTGAATTTGAAAGAGGTATTCCGCTGGTTAAGGGCGGCCAATCTCAGGCTGAATAGGAAGAAGTGCAGCTTCTTCAGGGAAAGGTTGGTCTATCTGGGGCATGTTATTTGTGGAGTAGGGATACGTACCGATCCGGAGAAGGTGGAGGCGATAAGTAACCATACGGCGCCGACTAATTGTAAGGAGCTGCGACAGTGTCTCGGGATGGCGTCATGGTACAAGCGTTTCGTTTCCAACTTCGCGACTTAGGTACCGCCGCTAAAGGCGCTCTTAAAGAAGGGACGGAAATGGGCTTGGGACGAAGAACAAGGGGAGGCATTGCGTCAATTGAAAGACAGCTTGACGACTGCCCCGGTGTTGGCTTGTCCGGACTTTTTCGCCAAATTCGTTCTGCGGACTGACGCCAGTGAGTATGGCCTCGGCGCAGTACTGCACAGACGATAGAGGGACAGGAGCGGGTGATATCGTACGCGAGCCGGAAGTTGCTAAAAGCCGAAGTGAACTATTCCGAAACCGAGAAAGAGTGCCTGGCAATTGTACGGTCGATCCGGAAGCTGCGTTGCTATCTGGAGGGGTACCGGTTCGACGTGATAACGGACCATCTGGCACTCAAATGGCTCAACTCGATCGAGAGCCTATCTGGAAGAATCGCGCGATGGGCACTGGAACTGCAACAGTTCCAATTTGACGTCTAGTACCGTCGAGGGATGCTCAACGTCGGGGCCGATGCACTATCAAGGCATCCTCTAGAGACCTGTTAGCAAGCAGTGGTGGCCGAGGCCCCCTGCAAATGGGTCGCGAGTAGGCGTGCTAGGATTGCCGATGAGCCAGCCAAGTTCCCACGTAGAAGAGAATGGGCAGTTATATAGGCATTTGGGCCACCGGACGGACGATGAGGACTACATCCCCTGGAAGCTATGTGTGGCTAGTGGTCAGCGACAGAAGGTACTGCAAGAATATCATGATGCTCCCACGGCCGGGGATCAAGGTGTGAGGAAAACCGTGTCGAGGTTGGCCCAAAGATACTACTGGCCAGGAATGTTCCGCGACGCCGCCAATTACGAGAGATACTGCGAAGTCTGCCAGAAGTTCAGGAGCGAGCAACTCAAACCGGCTGGTCGCATGCTGATGAGACAGGTAGCAGAGCCGATGGCGGTGCTCTGCGTGGATTTCGTTGGACCCCTTCCACGGTCGAGACATGGCAACACAATGCTACGGTGTTCCATGTTCAGAAGAGCCACGGGGATGCATTTGCAGACAGCTTTCCGAGAGAGGATTTTGAGGTGGTTCGAGGTGCCCAAGAAGTTTGTGTGCGACAACGGGGTACATTTACAAGCCGTAGCTTTAAGGCTTTTCTGAGGTCGCTGGGGGTAGAGGTCCAGTATACCGCCCCGTACTGCCCACAAGAAAATCCTACCGAGAGGACCAACAGGACCGTGAAGACCATAATAGCCTAATTTATCGAAGGCCATCAGAGTTCGTGGGACGAGCTCTTGCCGGAGATATCGGTCAATAGAAGTGTGGCGGAGTGTCCCGCTTTCCTGATGCAGGGGAGGGAGCCGCGGCTGCCCGCAGCCCTGTACTATCAGGTAACTACGGGGTCCGCAACTACTGCGCTCGGCATTAGGACGAAGGCAGTAATCTCCAGCGTGCATCAAAAGACCAGGGCCGACATTACAACCTGCGGAGACGAGAGAGGCGGCCTTCGTTGACCTCGATGGTCCTACTACGACAGCACCAGCTGTCTTACGCCCCTGAGGGCTTCGCTGCGAAATTGGCACCCAAATTCGATGGCCCCTATCGGGTCATCAAGTATGTTTCGCCTAACCTTGTGCGCCTAGTGAGGCCAGGCGAAAGGAAGAAGAGGGTGGCCAGCATCTCGCAGCTGAAGCCGTTTTACCAAGAGCTGACCGCAGACGGAGAGGCACCAGACACGATGGACGTGGAAGAGCTAGGGCTGCGAACAGTGCGGCAGGGCTTTAACTTAGGGAAAGCGTGTACGATAGTAAACAATAAGTGAAAATGAATAAATGACATTGCAAGGAATTCGTTCGTTTTCGATTAATACTAACTTCGGGCCCCGATAAATATTTTGGTCTGCCCAGACGTTCAAGAATATCATATATTCTTGGAAGTGGAAATTTAACGGGGAGTAATTTTTTATTTATTTGACGATAGTCTATAACTAACCGGCATCTCTTGGTATCGGCGCCTGGTAATCCCTTTTTTGGGAATAGAAGTATAGGGCTGTTATGCTCCGATACAGACGGTTCTAAATTTTATCCGAGATGAGTTATTTGACTGGCTTATTAACTTCTTCTTTATGAGTATGAGGAATTCTGTAATTTTTACACTGGCTCAGTAACTTTTAGTCCTAGTTCCTGTTTATAAAAATTATTGGTCTTTATGGATTCGGTTTCGAATCGGAATATGCCTGTGTACTTGGTGCAGAGATCTTTTAATTATGTTTTAAATAATGGGGGAAAATTCTTTTTAGTTTTTCGATCACCGTTTCTAGGCGATCTTTGCTAATTTCATGGACTGTTTCATAGTCACTTAGCTTTTCTATTTTAATGTCATTAAGGTTTATTATTTTTATTGAACTTGTGGTGTTTAGTATTCGGACAAAAGATTGTTGATTATTGGAAACTGTATTTCCGATGAAGATTCTTTTATCAATTTCTTGATTTGGGATGAAAATATTGTTTTCTGGTGAAGAAATTTTAATCTGGCGGACTACTTCAGAACGATCTACAAGTATTGTGGCATTATTATCACAAATGTGAATTATTGGTCAATTTATTGGGCAATTTAAATAATTAGGCCGAAGTATTAGAGAATTACATGCTTGTGTGAAATCTAATTGGCAATTATACTTTTTAAAGAAGTCTATACCAATAATGCCATCGCTAGGTATTGGGAAATCTTGTCCGACTATGTGAAAGTCGTGTGGAATGACATATTTTCCGGTAGATAATTCTACGAATGCTAAACCTTTAGAAAAAACTGAACCTTCACCGATTCCAGATATTTGAGTTGATATGTTTGAATTAATGTTTTCAAATGTATCAACTTGTTCTTTTAATAGAGATATGTCAGCATCAGTATCTAGCAATAGAGTAAATTCTTTACCTGTTTTTCTATTATCTATTTTAATAAAGATACTGAGCTTTAGATTAAGGGGTCTGCTGGTTTTCCGAGTTAGTCTGAGTAACTCAAACATTATTATTGCCATGATAGTTGCCATTGTTATTGTTTTGGTTGTTACCTCGGCTGGAATTATTCCTTCCACGGTTATGACCACGGGCATAACCTTTGTAATGTCCTCTATGGTTGTTGTTATGGTTTTGGTAATTTTTGTTATAATTACCGCAACCATTTGGTCTACCTCTTTGGGTATTTTGGTAATTATTACCTCTACCTCTGCCTCTGTGGTACAATACTGTACTGGTACTTCCAGTCATTTCAGTCCTGCAATGGATATATTTACCCATGACATCAATGAAAGTGACGAAGTTTCCCGCTTCTAAGATAATACGAAGCTTATCATGTTTGAAATTTTTAGTTATAGCAGAAATTGATGCTTTGGTTGAGAATTTTTATGCGTTGTCAGGGTTGCTTTCGCAAGTTGTCAATTTCAACAGTATATTGTGAAGCTGTTTTTCCTTTTTGTTTGATATTAAACAGTTTCGCCTTTAGTACGTCAGGGGATTCACCTTTGACGTTACCGTTCAATTTCTGGATTATATCAGAAGTTGTTCTTACATCTTGCACAAATGGTATTAGCTTGTCTTCGCTAATAACCTTTACATGAACGTATGGTGAAGTTTGTAAGACAACAAATTTTATTGCAATGTATCAAAGGGGATGTTGGGTTCTCATACTTGTCAATATATTCGTTCTCAAAATCATTGATTGAGATGAATTCTTTATACTGACTCTGAATTTACAATGAATTTATAATGAAATTTGGGTTAATTATGTAAATTTTTTTTTATTTTTCCTTGTATATTAGTGTTATTATTAATTTTCTTTTGTTTTTTAAACCTTATCTAGATCATTTTCACGACTTAGGTAACGTTTCCTCAATGTTTGCTTGTATATAAGATACTCTTTTAACAACAAATTCAAAACTGTAAGGGCTACTAGTAAACACAAAAGTACTATCTGTATTTCTAAGTGAGGCGTGGTGTCCATGACTTCTACAACATTTAACACAGTTGCACTGTTATCCTAAAGTTTTGTAGTCCTACTATAGTTGGTGTTTTGAGGAGATGCTAGTTTGCACCCCACTTCGGCCCCTTTTATGTTTTATACTTTTAATAAAAATCAAAAGAGCCTTTAGACTGCTTGTAATGCGTGATTTACTTCTCGAACTTCCAACAATAACTATCGATAGATTAGTGATGAGCAATTTACAATGATATTTTGTGGTGGTTTAAAAATAATAGTATGTGACTTCAATATCGTGATTTGAGAAGTAAAGATATAATGTAATTCAGATAATTCAGATATAATATTATTCAGAGGGCGTTCTGCTGCGAACATGCTCCCCCCGTTGGAAGATACAAGCTTTCAACCGATGTGGTCTTGATTGGCAGAACGGCGATTTTAGTAATGGCTCTCTTGACCAGACCATTTTGTGTACGAATGACTGCTACTCTCACAATGCCGTCGTCATCCGTGATGACGCTGTCGACTCGACCAAGCGGCCGCCTGAGTGGTGGTACTCAATTTCTTCCAAAATGATTGCTGCATATGACATATTCGCTGCCATCGGCTGAGGCGACCTATGCTTAGGTCCGTTATGTCTGGCTCGTCTTGAGTTAAGCATTGCGGATATTTGACAGATGAGAGTTCGGAATTCATGAAATGAGAGAAGAGAATTTCCAACGAAGCGGTAAAAATGATATTTTGCTGACTTAACAGCGGCCTACCTAAACGATGACGTGGACAGGTCCTCTACCAACTCTAAATGCGTTGCATTCGTTGGTGAGCGATTCCTGTCCTCTGATTTGACGTAGAAAGAACCGCAAAAGTCGATGCCAGTTACGTGTAACGTCGGACTTGGCTGCACACGCTCAGCTGGTAGCGGGGCCATGACTTGAAGTTTAGGTCGCATATTCGATATTCGAGACTGCCTTGAGACCTCCGATGGGCCAGTATCGCTGGCGGAGTGTTGCTAGAAGGAATTGCGGACCAGCATGAAGAAATTTCAAATGATAATATGTGATTATAGCTGCGGTGACTGGGTAGCGTTTAGGCAACAATAACGGATGCTTTGCTTCATATTCCAAGAGTGAGTTCTGAAGGCGTTTGCTTCTTGTTGGAAGCGGCTTTTTTAAGTGAGTTGAATGTTTTTTATAAGTAAATGCGTTCCGCACTTAATATCATCAGGAGTGAGTGGACTTTTTGAACTCGTCGAATCAGATCTTTTTAGCGCTATAAATCGATACACGTATGCGATAGTACGCTGTAACTAGGCAAATGTGTTGCCCTTATGCCATAGCTGTGAGTCCAAAAGTTCCAGAGGTATGCATCCACGTGATAAAATGTCCGCAGGGTTCAGCTGAGAGGGTCCATGATGACAGGTCATGCCCTTGGTCCGCTCCTGTATTTGTAATACCCTGTTGGATACAAAGACGTCAAACTTTGAAGGTGATTCACGAATTTATACAAGCGCTACTGCTGAGTCGGTCCAGCAATGATATCTGCATGCGAACTGAATGCACTTGGCGAGGTTTCCTATGAGCTCTGATAATAAAAGTGCTGCTGCCAGCTCAAGCTTTGGGATTGTCAGCGTCTTGAACGGGGCGACCCTTGATTTAGAGCATAGCAAATGTGATAAAAATACCCCTTGCACTTCGGATCTGAAAAATACGCATGCACCATAACCGACTGTGCTGGCGTCGCAAAATCCATGCAGCTCATACGTTTCAAGCTGCTGACAAATGAGAGTTTCGATATGAGTTTGATCCTTTCGAAGTGCAACGACTGCGACAGACATTCGTCCCAATTGACCATTCCTTCTACGGTGCTTGGAGAAATACCTTTATCCGATGGAGAAATACCAATCCGAGTGGATCGTAAAATCTCGCTATTATTGATAATATGCTCCGCTTTGTGACTGATCCTTCGGGTATGATCTCCGCAAAGTTGAAAAGCAGGCTATCAGTACTAGGGCTCCAAGCTAAACCAAGCGCCTTTGCAATGTTGGTGCCATCCGTGAACTCCATTAGCTTCTCACAATCGGATTCGCTGTCTATTTTTTAATGCATCAGGCTCGTTTGAGCACCACTTTCTGATTGGAAAAAGACCTTTAGCCAGTAGCAGTTTTACTTGCTGTCGGATCTGAATGGCTTCTTCTATTGAGTCCCCTCCAGAGATAAAATCGTCTACATAGAAGTCGCGATTAACTGTCTTTGCAGCTAGTGGAAAGGTAGCTGCATCGATCGAATAGCTATAAACGCAGCGGGTTTAGTTCCATACGTTACTGTATCCAGGGTGTACATCGTTTTGCTTTCATTTTGATGATCACGCCATAAGATGCATTGCAGAAATTGATCTGGATGCATTATTCGGACACAGCGGTACATCTTACAGATGTCCGCGCACATGGCAGCCATTAAAAAACGAAACTGAATTAAAATGTTGAATAATTTGGGTTGAATTGCTGGGCCCATATGCAAGAGATCATTCAGAGATGCGCCTGATGTGGATTTGGCTGCTCCATCAAAACGACGCGCAATTTGGTGGTTGAGCTATCTGGCTTTTTTACGCAGTGGTGGGTAAATAGAATTGTGAGACAAGCGGCTGCTTGGGAACCAAAGACATGTGGCCCAAGTGAATGCAGAGTAGCTCTCCTTCAGCTGGTGATTTTTGTCCAATTTGTTTTCGAGCGACTTGAAACGTGGAAGCCTAAGTGAACACTGACCTGAGTTAAGTCGCGTGTAGCCTTGGAGTTGGAGCTGCTTTACTAGACGAGCAGTGATAAAGTTGAGCTGAGATCCAGAATTCAGTAATGCACGGCAGGGTATGAATACACCTGAGTGGCTCTTGGCATATATGATGGCAGTTGGAAGCACCACGTAGTCTAAAGGCTGGGCATTCGTGGCTTCAGGTGTGAATTCAAGCGCAGTGCTGCCGAGAGTTGAAAATGGTGGATTCCTTCAACACGATGCGTGAGGCTGGATCGTGGTTGCAGCCTGCAAGATTGGTGTTCACAGGGCAGATGATTGAGTTGTGATGGGGCTCATGTGCAGCAACGAATGATGTTTTTGTTGACAATGCCTGCAGTGACCTGAGCGACATTCCTGCAAGCCATGGCCGTTGCGCAAGCAGTTTAGGCAAAGATGCAATCGCTTGGCCTCTTTGTGGCGCAAACTTGGGGACAGATTCAAAAACAACGGGCATTTAACAAGAAAATGCTCTTTTGAGTCCCAAAAATTACAAATTTTCTGGAAATCGTTAAATGAAGATGAAATGAATATGTTACGGTTCAATTTTTATACATTTCTGGCCACCTGGGGGCTAGGTTAGGTACCGTAGCACCTTTCAAGTTTTCCATCATGCGGCATCTCTTCTCTAACAACACCGACATATCCGTCCACCTGGGTAGCTTATCCGTTGCAAGCACCTCCTGCCACTTTTCCTGGGTGTGGTGATCGGGCTTGTGCGATATTGTGTGTATGAGTAATCCGTCAGCCCGCTCCTCAGTTGTTGACATGGTACTATGCGCCCGAAGATGAGAGGTAATTTTGTCACTCAACTCACGCAACGCCTCTGCTAATCCCTTTCCAACACCTGGCAGCCCGACTAAAGCCCGCACGTGGCCTGAAAATGTAGCAACTTATTATCAAAACGCTTTATGAGTAACTCCAACGCCTTGTCGTAATTCACCTCGACAGGCTCTAACGATTTGATTGTGTTGAGAGCAGCACCATTTAAGCACGCACGTAAATGTTTTAATTGTTCAATCTTACTCAGGTCCTAATTGCTGCCTTCGACAGACTAGGAGCCGCTGAACCTGGGCAGCTGCAATTCCGGTAGGCGAGACTTACGGTTGAACAAGTGAGCAAATGTGTGCGTACTTTCAGAAAAGCGTGGGATAGTTGTTGAATTGGCGTCCGTCATACGTCCCTTAGTGACTACATCCATTTGACGAGCGAGAATGAATTTGATGTTCCAGTAAACCTTCTTGAAGTCTGAGCGTGCGTCCGTTGAAAGCTCGAGCAAATCTAATTTTTCTAGCCTTGACTGGCTGATTTCAAACTCGGCCTTCATGCTCTCCCCAGATTCTATACGCACCATCAAATCGGCCTCGTCAAAGCTGATCATCTCACCGGCGCTGAAGAATTCGTTCATTGCTAATAGTTAGCGTTGAAAGCGCATTTGGTTTTGCAAAAGTCTTTTTCACTTATCGAATTTTCCATTCTGTTGTTGGCGAGGTAATGTTCGGTTGGTACGTTTTGTTGAGTGCTCACTGTACTCCGGCCTGTCACCAAAATCCACTTATGGTGAAGAGCTTTGCCCTTGACCACTGCGAATGTCACAGAGTGAGCAGTGCGAGAATGCGATTACCGTTTTATGTGTGCTGCGGCTTGTGTATGTGTATGTATTGCGAGATGAATTTTAGCGGCACTTGCATGCACATATGTATTATGTAAGTAAGTATCTGCTCGACGGCTTCTTTTCTAAGCAAACGGTTGTGTTTGGCACTGATATGCACCAAACAGTTTGCTTATAATAGCCGATCTGCTAAATATCGCGGTAAGATCGTTAGTGATAAGCGCGCACTCGAGCCGGTGTTCTTGTATTTAGTGTATATGCTGCAGCGGTAAAGAGCGATGAACAACGAAAGTAAGATTTGCGGCAAGACGAGAAGCAAAAATCGGAGTCACCAATGTTTTGAGGAGATGCTAGTTCGGCCACCACTTCGGCCCCTTTTATGTTTAATAAATTTTAATAAAAATCAAAAGAGCCTTCAGACTGCTTGTGATGCGTGATTTACTTCTCGAACTTCCAACAATAACTATCGATAGATTAGTGATGAGCAATTTACAATGGTATTTTATGGTGGTTTAAAAATAATAGTATGTGACTTCACTATCGTGATTTGAGAAGTAAAGATATAATGTAATTTAGATAATATAATATTATAATATTATTCAGAGGGCGTTCTGCTGCGAACAGTTGGAATGAAAAATATTTAAGGTGTATATAAAAATTTAATGGAAATATAAATTTTTTTTAAATTTTTCATTTTTACGAAAAGTATAATATTCCTAATAAACGGTTATCAATCAGTTAAGAGAAAATCGTTCATATGCCTTTCTTTTTTTTTTTTTTTAACATGAATCAAAAAATAACTTGATTTTTCTTCAAGTATTATTAATTTTTCTTTTATTTTCGAAAATAAATTTTTTTTTACAAATTTCTACACAATGTTTCTCAAAGCTTTACAGGCTATGCTTCTAATTGAGCAGAAATGATTTCGCTCAATTTTACAAAAGTAGATAAAAATATATGTTTATAAAGTATATATGTAAAAAGTGTCCGCTGCCATGAAATAAGTATCCTCTGCATCAGCTGGGCGTCGGCGGATGTGGCACGTTGATGCTCCCACGATGACGCAAGTGGCGGTGTGCCCCTCGCGCTTGTTGAATAGCTGCTGCTGATGTCCTGGGCCTATGGGCTCAGGCGGGGCCAGTGCCGGTTATCGCACAGGTGTTTACTGGTTGGTGGTGCTGGCTGTGCAGTGCCTGCACGTGTATTCGCAGAACGGGCTTTCTCGCGGGCCTTCGCAATCCTGAGGGCACGTTCTCTTGAGTTTCGGCATGCTGACTGCGGCAATGGGTTCAACTTTATTAGTGGTTTTGTTTATTATAATTTTAATATTTTAATTACATTTTGCAGGTGGTCGAGCTCAGTTTGTAGCTTCTGAGCTGTCGACCATGCGGGTGTTTTCGTGTATAGCAACCACCTTAAGTGCGCTATTCTTTTTTTCACTTTGTTTTGTAAGCATTCGCGTTTATTTACCATACACTCACTCTCACCTTACTCAGTATGCTGGACGCTCAATGTCCAAGTTACGACGGCGGATATTAAAGATGGCCATTAGTGCGCAGTCAGTGTATGTCGTTGTCTCCTTATTTTCCAATTATCTTGTGCCTCCAGGCAGGGATTCTTTTTCATCACTCGGTCTAATTCGTGTTTTTTTTTGTTCACTTTCTACTGCCCCCAGGCAATGATTCGTGACCAAGTCACGGTCGCCATGTAAAGTATTTTCTTTGTAAGTTTGAATTAAAACACTAGCACTTCAGTGCTCTTTAGCTTTGATGGTAAGTATGAATTAATTGTGTTCAGGAATGTTCTTAGTCTATGGATATCATTTATAAGCTTATGCTGTTATCGGTTAACAGCTACAAAGAGAGAGGGAGAGAGAGAGAGAGAGAGAGAGTGTGTAGCTTGCATATGCTTGTGTTAGTGAGCATATATATATATTGCTCATGGAATGCGCTCCAGACGGAGCGTGGGATATTCAGCGTAAGCATGATCGGTCAGCTAGAGGGCTAGTGAACCGCGCTGCGTAATATGAGCCAACACATTCAAGTGGCTCTGGGCTGTTTAGTGTATAATTATTATTCTAAGCAACAAAGAGCCGCATACTATATAGTTGAATGCAGGGTGTTTATTTAAGGTATATAAACACTACACCAGCTTGCATGATAAGTTTTACCTTATCAGTTGCGCAATTTTGCGTCACGACCTTTTGCAGGTAATGTCATGTTGTATTTGTTAGCTAGTTCCGGGCATAAATCATCACTGATATAATCTCCTTCAAGAGACTGGGTCAATTTATCTACCTCTTGGGTGTACTGATTTGCCGTATTGATCTTTTGCTGCAGACTAAGGAGTTTTAGATATAGCGTATACAGATTCTCCTTTTACATCTTTGGATAATTGATTAAAAATCGCTACTTTGGTTTGACTCTTCTAAATATTCAAGCTAACTTGGATTAATATCAGCCAATTGATTTAGGTATTTTGGCACTTCTATTTTAAATTTATTTAGTATTAAGATTAATTAATCTTATATTAAGAGATTTTATTACTTTTAAACACTTCTTTTTGTGTTCTCCTACTATATTATTGTATTCATTTACAAAAGTTGTTAAGTGGTGTGTTAGCGTTTTGACTTTTATGTTTGCATTTTTGTTTATGCATTTGTATGATCTTTCGAATCTGTTTCGAAATTCATGTATTTGTCGCGCTAGTGCACTCCATTCCATAACTTTTTTTAAAATTTTATTGGTGTATTGTTACTGGTCCCAAAATTGGGTGCTCTTCAGTAATTAGTTGTACTGAGACATGTGGCAACGTACTCAGAATTATTCCCTTTTCTATTTTTTGCCAATGTACTTACGGACTGCGAATACGAAAATCTGGTTCATCTCTATATGTTAGCCTTTTAAGTGTTTCTATATCTGTCATACTAAATTTGTTTTTATTTTATTCTCTTGTTGTTTTGATAACATTAATATGTTTAGTCTTCTCTCATCTCAACTTACATAACGTTTCTTAAATTTCTTAGTATGCATTGCATAAACTTTTAATGCAAATGATATAACAGATACAACGGTGATTATTATTAACAGAATTGTTATATCTTCTAAACTTTCTCTATGATCAATTTCTTTAACATTTTTTATTAAGTTGGCGGCTGATTTTTACAACCTTTGACTCGTTTGAGCCCATTTTGATTTGAATTGGAATATTGATCGTATTGATGTTTTTACAATTTATTACTGTTCACAAAAGAATTTTATCTGGCAGTCGCCATCCAACCGCCATCCAACCACTAATGTAACTCCGGAACCATAACATAAAAATGAAATTCACTACACTTACACTAATACAATGTAATATATATTCTGAAAATACAGACCAGACGAAAAAATAACCTTCAATTGAACAAACGTGTTTTTTCTAAAATATCAAGGAAATTTTGTGCAGAGCAGAAACGCTCCCCCAACGATACAGCAATTCGAGCAAAGTTTACCTGGAAGCCCTGCGGACGCCCTACTACAACATTTGGTCCTTCGAGCCGGATACCTTTTCTACAACACCTAGCATATCCAGTTCGCCCCAGCCAGCATTGGTGGATCTGCAATAGAAGTTTCCAGGAACAGCTACAAATTCAAACAAGATAAGTAGCAGTGCACCTACCTCAACTCGTCCATTGCCAAATTTCCTGCAACTCCAGTCCGATTTATTAATATTTGTATGTTTGAACATATTTTTTCGCTTCACATTGTCCGTGGTTAAAGCGGGGGGCAGTTTTATTTAAACAACCACAAAAAAAAAAAAACTTAAATAAAACAGACAGTGACTCCAAAAAAAAGGTAGCCATATTGGTGTCCGTACATATGTATATACGTAAAAGTGCATTGTAAAGTAGCTTCTTGGCCGGGGTGATAACTCAGTCTTACCCAGGTCCACTCTACAAGAAATTTGTAGTTTGCCGAGACGCAAAGCTGAAAAGGGGGGTATGGAGCCGTCGGGATAACTCCGCCACAGAGTGGTTACTAGTTCTGTTAAGGAGAATTGAAGCCGCCGGGATCGCTCCGGTGCGGTTAGATTAGAGTTGGCCTGCGTGATGGGTGCTGCTGGGATCGCTCCGCTGCAAGACGAAAGCCTACAAATGCACAATTGCTACACAGACAACGCAAACACTGTTTTATTTTGTGTACGTTCACTTCCGTTTTTATTTGTTTTATTAACTTTCCTAAAATTGCTGCACCGTCAATTCTAGGCTGTTCCTACCTAACTTGGCAGCTAACTTGCGTTCCCTAAACTCTGTCCTTCGTTAAGTATGCACGTCCGATACTCACGCTTGCCGGTTCCAAAGTGAAGCTGCTGATCGGCCGCAGCAGCTCACGACCCTCTTTTCGCCCTTTTTGCCTTGCGGCGAAAATCCTCTCTCTGAGCTTGGCTCTCTTTAACTCCTAAAAATCTCAACTGTGTTGTAATTCGATTGCGCTTGCAATCAGGCTCTATTAATTTAGTACGCATACCCTCCGCCACACACACACCCCCCCCCCCCCCTTTGTTGACGGCGGGTGATTATCACCCTGTGGGCGTCGGTGATGGTCACCCTAAACGCGGAATTCCCGTCGCGCACGCAGAAGCGATTTCGGCGTATGCGCGGGAGCCGACCGTCTAGTTCAGCGACCACTCGGTCGCGTACGTTAGGCGTTAGGTACGTTAGGCCTCCCGTCCGTGGTGCGGACCGTCCAACCGGCCGGTGGGAAAACATCTTCTGGGATCACCGGCCGCCACTCCTCCGTGTCGCTTACCGCCGCTGCTGCGACGTCCTCGAGGCCGGGTTCCCACCCCTCGACCCCCTCGAAAGCGTCCTCCAGCGCCTCCCAGTGTCGATAGGGATCCGGCCCAGCGACTGTGATGGCCTCCATGTAGGACGGTGGCTCCAGTATCGGTGTCAGTGTCCTCGGTATGAGTGGCGGCGGCGAATAGTGCCACTCTCCGTCGCGTGGTCTGGGCACAAGTGGTGGCGGCGAGTCGTACCACTCCTCGTCACTTGGACTTAGTTGGACGAGTCACGCCACATCGCGTCGATGGTTTTCGAGGACTGTGGCGACGATGAGCCTCCCGACTCGTAGTTCAGGGTCCGTTGCCACGGGTCGTCGCTCCTATCGCTCTGCCACTCCCACTCCAGGTCGAAATCTTGGTCGCGCTCCATTTTATCTGTGGAAATATGAAGCGTTATAAAGAGTCTACTTAACTCCTCTACCGTTTCGTTCTCCCCCCCCCCCCCCCCCCCTTTAGCTTCAACTACGGCCAGTCTATTATCCTAATACCTATTATCCTAATACCT
>NW_026997595.1:0-24401 GCF_035044405.1 Drosophila montana
CATCGAAACTTTTAAAGCACCCCCTTACAAAAGCTTTGTAAACGGACAAGTTGAACGATTTCACTCTTCCCTCGCCGAAATTATGAGATGCTTAAAGACAAAACAAGAACATCGCACATTCGAAGAATTATTAGATAGAGCCGCCTATGAGTATAATTATTCAATACACTCAGTCACCCAAAAACGCCCACTAGAGGTATATTTCGGTAGAAATGTAACCACTGACCCATAACAATACGACATAAGCAGACAAAACAGCATTGAAAATTAAAATGTTTCAATACAACTACGGTACATGAATATTGTCCTTATGAACTTGTTTATGGTAGATAACCTAGACAATTCGACGAATTCAATAACTTGACGCTAAAGAATTTAAGTAAGGATTAGAAGTAGAATATAAAAGAGCAAACATAATGTTAAAATTAGAAAAAGAACAACGAAAATTAGAATATGATAATAAAAAACATGATATAGAACCTGAAATAGGAACTTTAGTTATGCTAAATAATGAATCAGCACCTAAGCTAGAAAGTAAATATTTAGGACCATACAAGGTTATAAGCATAGAAGATAGGAACAATATTACCCTAGATGTGGGGAAAAAGAAGCCGCTTGTAGTAAATAAGAATAGGTTAAAAATATTCAAAAACTAGTTTAGCTCGAACAAAATTTTTATACAAGGCCTGATCAGCCATTTAACAATTTAAAAATGCAATTTTCTTAACAAATTAAAAATTTAATCATTTACTGTTTATATGATATTCAAAAAAAACACGAACAAAAAAAAAACAGACGTAATATATATTCGCACATTAAAAAATAAAAATATATATAAAATTATTTGCATAATACATATATAAAACATATAAAAATAAAAAAAACATATTATTTTAATAAGTTTTTATAACAACACATTCTAAAAAATTTTAAAATTCGTATATATTTTTATACATTTTTTAATATAAAAAAAAAAATTAAGTTCATTATATAACTATACATTTATTAAATGTTATTTCTCTAAAAAGGGAGGTAAAACATAGACACATATGCATAAATACATAACTCAACTTGTAACACTTTGTTGCAAGTCTTAACCAATATAAAGATTTACAGTCAAGTGCATGCATATATATGATCGTATATATGTATGGACATACATACATACAGTGCTGCGCAAATAAGTATCATGATCCCACTTGAGCAGGCCAAAACAGCGTGACCGACGGATAACCGCTGATCTTGCACTTTAGCCGCTCGAGAGTGAGCGCCCTTGTGTATGAGTACACCCGCTCTCTCTCTCTCTCTCTCTTTGTAGCTGTTAGCCGATAACAACATAAGTATATTCTGTATGTAAAAGCAGGAGTTAACACAATCCTGTTAATTAACATACCCCGATCATTCGATAAGCTAGCGATTACACGAATCGTTGGTTGTCAAAAAAGCGGTTTTGGTCTGCAGCGTGAAGTTAACTCACTAAGACTATTATTAAGAAACATGTTCTACTCTGTGCTATGAATTATTAAACAAGTGCAAAGTTCAAGGTGTAATCGAATAAAGCGGGCTGAAGCTAGAGCAGGATTTCGGAAAAGTTGCTAAGGTCGTTATATGCTGCTTAAAATATGTAAAGTTGTTAAAAGTGGCTATAAACATAAAGTTGAATAATCCGAATACTGTGAGCATATCAGCAAACATGCAGTTTTAAAAAAATCAATCGTGGTGTAAATCATTTGGGAAATTGTGGAATTTAAGGTCGCGCCGCAACGTCGCCATTTGTAGAAACCGTTACTTACGTGGTACATACAGAAAAAGGCGCAATATGAAGAAAACGCCACTTAAGAAGCAGAATACGAAAGTAGAGAATACAAAACAAAGAGACACAGGAGTAAAGTTGCGTTCGAAGGGAAACGAGATGGCAGAAGTCGGACCTGAAATGTCGTGTGCAAGAGAAAACAAGATGGAAAATGCTAAGGAGAACATTAAGGGGAAACAGGGTTCATGCAAGAATTGAACAAATGCTACAGCTGTTAAACCTAAAAGTGCTTGCTGATGAACAACGTAACAGCCAAATGAAAACCGCTCCGGATAATTTTGGAAAAGTATTAAGCGAGTGTGATGGCAAGCCTGTTCCAATAGAAAAGTGGTTCGAGATTTTCGAAAAAAAAATGCAGACGCCTATGACCTCACAGCCAAACAAAGATATATGCATGCTAGGGGAAAGATGACCGGTGCAGCTAAACTTTTTCTTGAAGCGGAAAGCGTGTGTACTTATGATGAACTAAAAGGAGGAGCATTATTTGAAGAATTTAAATGTAGCTACAATAGTGCAGATATTTATCAGCAGCTGCAAGAAAGAAAAAAGAAGAGCATTGAGATACTACAGGAATATATGCTATATATGAAAAAAATTGCATCAGCTGGCTATGTCGAAGACGCGGCTGTCATAACCCATATTGTAAACGGTCTTGACATAAGAACCGAGTACAAATATGCAATGTATCGATGTAAATCCTTCAGAGCCTTGAAAGAAGAGTTTCATATACATGAACGTTTGACCATATCCGAGAAGAGGAACAACGGAGAACACCAGAAAGCAAGTGTCAAACAGAAAAGTGCGCCAGGCGGTAAAAAAGAATATTGCTTTAACTGCGGCTCAGGCGAACACAAACGCATAGATTGTACGGCTGAAATGAAATATTTTATAAATTCGGATAAATGACATTGAATTTACTGTCTAAGTGATACAGGATCAGAGGTGACCATAATCAAAGATAGTGTTGGGAAAAGCATAAGAAACGTGGAACTTTTTAAAAGCACATCTAAGCTGCGCGGTCTAATCTTTAATGTAGAGATTGTGGTTAACAAGTCGTCCCTAGTGCTCAGCTCTGTTGGGGCATGATTTTATCAAAAAGTTTCGTTTGGTGGCAGATATGCAAGGCTACACATTTCTAGAGCTAGACGCAGATCCGATATCGACAGATGACTTTGTTCACATATATAATGTCACCGAAGAGTCAGCTTTTGTATAGCCTACGCAATATCTCAAGGATTTTAAACAAATGATAGATAGCAGCTACAAGATGCCCACAGAAGCAAAGCAGTGCCCAATTCAGTTGAAGCTAGTTCCCGATGGAGTGATCAATCCATTTCATCATTCACCGAGTCGACTAGCGGCAGACGAATCCAACGCTGCAAAGAAACAGGTCGAGAAATGGGTCGTGCAAGGAATTGTGCGAAAGTCGTCTTCAAATGTAGCGAGTAGAGTTGTCGTCGTCAAAAAGAAAGATGGTACACTACGAGTTTGCATAGACTATAGAAAGTTAAACAGCTTTGATTTGGTGGATTATTTCCCTGTGCCGAACATGGATGATACAGCCTTTTCTTATAAATTCATACAACAGTTTTATTTTATTTATATGCTTATAACGAGCGTAATTAAGTCATGCGAAATGTGCAATTTTTAACGGAGCGATCGATAAGAAATCCGATATAGCGAACATACGAGACGAGAGTGAGTTGCGGCGACGCTTGCATTGATGCGCTAGCCGCTTAAGACAAAAGGGCAAAGGTAAAAGAGCGCGATAAAAGAAATGACGATGAGCGTACAGCGAGAACCGCTAGATAGTTAACAGCTAATAATATTGAGCTATTTTATGATATGCGCGAAGCGCCAAACAAACAAAATAGTTACATTGCATGCCTCGCAGGGCAAGATGTAACTGATGTGTTATGCAAACATAATTCTAAACTAATTTTTAGCTGCTGAACCGAACAACATTGTGGTATGAGGTTCCTTTATTGAATGAATTGATACAAGTCGTCTTAGCATTAACTTAGCTAAGGCCTCGTAGCTGCGCTGCCGGTAACGACAGCAGCGGAGCGGCTGCATTATGTACGTCTAATATATATTGCTGCTAACAGCGCTAAGAGAGAGAGAGAGAGAGTATGTTATGAGCACATATGCATATACATAGCTAGGCTGTCAGCGTGGGATCGCTGAATCTGTATTTATGATACATGGAGCATAAGTGGGTGATTATGTTTCACTCGTCCTTGAACTTGGTTATTTATGTAAACACTGCAACAAAGTGCTACAGAGTGTTTGTACTTATAAGTTGTATATATATGTTGTGACGCGGAGTCACAATGAGGCCCGCGCACAAATAAAACAAAAGGGCATATATATAATCATAGATTAACAGAATGGAAAAAATGAAGTAATAAGATATCATAATCATAGGCTAAGAGAAAAAAGATGAAGTAATAATATATTGTAATAATAAGTTAAGAGTACAAATTAAGTAAATGAAGTCAATTGTCGGTTAAGAATATGCTTTCTAACTTAAGAGAGTCCGATTGCAAGAGCCAAGCATAGAGAGAGGTTTTTCGCCGCAGGGCGAAAAGGGCGATAAGAGGGTCGTGAGCTGCTGCCGCCGATCAGCAATTTCACTTTGGAACCGACAAGCGTGAGTCTCGGACTCACGGTGCAGCAGGGCTAGGAAAGCTAAAAAAGAGAATAAAACGAAAGTTAATGTATACAGAGTAAAACGGAGTTTGCGTGTTGTCTGTGTAAAAATTGTGCATTTTCAGGCTTTCGTTTGCGGCGGAGCGATCCCAGCAGCACCCATCACGCATTCCGACTCTAACCAAACCGCAGCGGAGCGATCCCAGCGGCTCCCCTTTTTCCTTAACAGAATTAGTAGCCACTCTTTTGCGGAGTTATCCCTACGGCTCCATACCCCCTTTTCAGCTTCGCGTCTCGGCAAACTACAAATTTCTTGTAAAGTGGACCTGGGTAAGACTGAGTCATCACCCCGGCCAAGAAGCTACTTTACAAGTGGAGCCCGAGCAGGGACCCTAAGCGTGAAGGGGCGTGGCACTAACGTGGCCTAAAAGCCCATGAAAGTGCCTTCAGGGTAAGTTAAGTAAGTTATAATAACTTATTAACAACTGAGTGAAAGTGACCAAAGTGCATTAACATAGAACCACGGTCAAAGAGTGGACGCGTGTCGCAAAAGGGTACCGTGGGACGAGGCCGGTACGCAGCGTTACTTTTTAGGGTGGTCAACTAAAAGTGCGACTATTCTTTTGTGCGGCCAATGGAGGTTTCCTGGGTCGATAAAATAAAATTAATTAAAATAAGTGAAAATAAATATAAATTAAACAAATTAAAAAAAAAAAACAAATTAATAATTAAAATAATTAAAATAATATTAATTAAAATAATTGAAAATAAATATAAATTAAACAAATTTAAATAAAATATATTAAATTTTAACATATCTAAAATAAGATTAAATAAAATAATTTAAAATATATATAAATTAAAAATTAAAATAATTAAAATAAATGAGAGTAAAATAAATAAAAATAAAATAAATTGAAATAAAATAAATTAAAAATTAACGTGTTTCAAATAAGCGGAAATAAAACAAAATGAAATAAAATAATTATAAATAATCATAAACAAATACAATAAAAATAAATTCGGAAAACCAGAAGGAAGTAATTAAAACGAGGCGTTCGAGAAAGACTGGATATCTGAACGGAGTCCCGTGGACCAGAAGAGGAAAAGGGAATAGCAATAAAAGGTTACATACGAAAGGATGGATACGGGTGAGTGTCAGAATCCAGGGGTGGGCGTACGGTGGACCCACTCGCGACGGAAGGAGGAACTGGAGGCGATTACTCGCGAGTTCGGGATAAGCGAGTTGGGGCGGGTTGAAGACTTGCGTCGTCGTTTGGCAAGCTTAGTGTCCGGGGGTTCGCATTTCGCCAAAATATGGACTAGGCTAGCCGAGCTGGAGCCCAAATACACAAGGACCCCGGAGCACAAGGCCCAGCTCTAACCTGACCCAATCGAATCGGCGATCCCGAACTACAAGGCCCGTGATGCGAGCGACAGGTCATGATCGACGAAACCGCTCGCTGGTTCATGACAAGTGGGCTAAGAGAGGTGTCATGGAACGAGGTTAAGGAGGGATTTTTGGATTTTTTTTTTGCCCCCGCGATATTTCGAATTGTTGAAAGACGAAATCCGGGCTCGCCGTCAACGAGAGGGCGAGGGATTAAAGCAGTATGTGGTGGACATCAGGGCGCTGATGCACCACGCTGACTACAGTCCGGAGCGAGAATTGGCGAGAATATACGACAACGCAGACCCAGAGTGTAAATTGTATTTGCGGAGACAAGATTTCTCGTAGCTGTCGAAGCTACGCTAACCGAATGATTGGCCAAGAAACCGGGGGAACAGCCAGGAGACGCCCGATATGTTTTCGATGCAGGAAAGAGGGCATTTAAGGAGGGAATGTCCCAAACCGCAGGTAGTCTTTTGTGCGCAATGCGGAACTAGGGAGGATGAGCAGCCAGGAATGCTATAGACGACCGGCTCAGGGAAACGGGCAGAGGCACCATCCGGACCGGGAGCGGATGGAAAGCGATGTCAGCGGAGCCCGGAGGCAGTAGATATTTTGCGAGTCGAGGGGGATCGTGTCGTCGGGACGATCAAGATCGGAGGAGGACTACGGGGCGAAGGACGTGGAAATTAGGGAAGTACAAACGAGAATACGGCTGGCGGACGGGTCAGGATTAGACGTCACGCGGATGCTGCACTCGGGAGTTAGTTTAGCGGGGCACACTTGGTATAGCATCATGACGTCGATGCTAGACCAAGTGATCCTAGGTACGGACTTCCTGCGGGCGATAGGTACGACAATTCTTTGCGGGGACAGCGAGATGACGCTAGGGACGCCGGAGAGACGGGAAATTAGGAAAGGGGCGACTGGCTGCCTGTGGAGCCGATTCCGAAGGCAAGGGATTCGGCGGTGGCGGTCCGTGGAGAGAATCCCGGAGGCGCGATCGAATGATCGAGGTATGTCCAGGATGCCAGTGAAGGTGCGGTCGGACGATAAAGAGGTCTCCAGGGTGCCAGTGAAGGCGCGGTCGGACGATAAGGGTATGTCCAGGAGTGCCAGGAAAGGATCAGAAGCAGAACCGTAAAGAGGACTCGACAGGGCGTAGGGTAAAAGGGCAGATGACTACGGAAGTCAGTAGAGGTGTGGATTCGGGGCCCACGGGTAGAACAGCACCTAAGAGCGTGAAGCTCGGGAGGGTGGCTGGTTCCAACGGGCAGTAGAATCAACCTCACGCCTCGGAAGAAATCGTTCTTGCGGGAAAACTAGTCGCAGGGGGAAATACGGTCGCGGGAGCTAATCACGAGGTTAGCAGTGGTGAAGGCCTGGAGAGGGGAGTCCCAACGGGGAGGACGTCTGGCCGGCAGATCTGGAGCCGAGTCTGCAGGAGCTTCTACAGGCGGAATTGGCGCGACTCGAGGGGCTGAAAGGCGGATCGGATCGTAATGAAGGACAACGAGCCCATCAATCAGAGGTACTACCCGAGGAACCCAGCAATGCAGCGAGTCATCGACGAACAGGTGCAGGAATTACTCCGGACGGGAGCTATCGAGCCGTCCCGAAGCCCGTATAGTGCGCCGATTGTACTGGGAAAAAAGAAGACCGGAGAATGGCGAATGTGCATTGACTATCGGCAGCTACATCGTCCGTCATAACTTGCAGCGTGCTTCCCAGGACCAGGGAAGATATTACAATCTGCGACGAAGGGAATGGCGGCCAAAATTGGACGAGCAGGTGTTGCTACGCCAACACCAGTTGTCAAAGGCTAGCGCCGAAGTTCGACGGCCCCTTTCGGGTCGTGAAGTTCGTATCGCCCAATATCGTGCGTTTAGCGCGCGACGGCGAACGGAAGAGGCGAGTAGCGAACATTGCCCAGCTGAAGGCCTATCATGGACCACCTGGAGATGACTACAACGAGGCCGAAGGGTCAGGATTCGACCGACCAGGTGAAAGATAGTTTAAGAGAGAAAATTTGTAATGGTTTAAATAGCTATAAGATAAGTCGTGATAAGCTGCACCAGAGGGGGGTATTAGGATAGTAGACAGGCCGAGGTTGACACTAGTGGGGGGGGGGACGAAATGGTAGAGGAGTTAAGTAGACTCTTGATAACACTTCATATATCCACAGATAAAATGGAGCGCGACCAAGACTTCGATCTGGAGTGGGAGTGGCAGAGCGATAGGAGCGACGACCCGTGGCAATGGGCGCTTAACTATGAGTCAGGAGGCTCATCGTCGCCACCGTCCCCGAAAGCCATCGACTCGATGTGGCGAGACTCGCCGCCCCCACTTGTGCCAAGGCCACGCGACAAGGAGCGGCACGACTCGCCGCCACCGTCCCCGGAAGCTGACGACCCGGAGGGGCACGACTCGCCGCCACCACTTGTGCCGAGGCCACGCAACGCGGAGTGGCACGACTCGCCGCCACCAGTGGTGCCCAGACCACGCGACGAGGAGTGGTGCGATTCGCCGCCGCCACTCATACCGAGGACACTGACACCGATACCGGGGTCACCGGTCCGCATAGGGGCCATCGCAGTCGGGAACACCTGGGTAAGACTGAGTCATCACCCCGGCAAAGAAGCTACTTTACAATGTGTATTATTTTTACTGTACTTGACTACAGTGAGCATTTGATATGTGCGCATACCACATCTCCCTTCTTTTGAAAAATAACGTAACCTAGTGTAGTTATTTTTACTTAAAATTGTACACTATGTTAAAAACTTGTATGTATTTTTGTAATATAACAAACAAATTTTTTGATATACATACTTGTAATTTTCTTAATGATAATTTCTGTTGGTTATTATTTTTTTTTTTTATTATCTGAAGTCATTATTATATCCCTTTGTTCCATGTTTTCTACCGTATATCTAATTTATGTCCTATTTCATTTTAAATAAAAACCAATATCTCTTATTGATAATTATATGTTTTTTGTGTTTAAATTATATATTTCTTTATTCTTTTTCTAATGCTCTTCAAGCATATTCATAGTGCTTTATATGATACCTCTAATCTAAATTAACTTTCTTTACCGTAATCATCTATATTATAAATTGCTTCTATGCTATCTATACTATTGCATTGTTATGGTAAGTTATTTGTTTTTACCAAATACTAGCTCATATGGACAATAAGTATGTGCCATAGAGGAAGTCGTGTTGAAACAGTAAACGAAATATTGAAGCCATACGTCCCAGTCCGTTTTATCGACTGATATGTATGATCGTATGTATTTATTAAAAGTTCTATGACTTCTTTCGACTGTTCCAGTGGTGTGCGGTAGATATTATGTTTTAAATATTTAAATATTTGCACAAATCACTAATTATTGAATTTTTATATTCTGTTCCCATGTCCGTAATGAACGTCTTCATTGGACAGTACTACAGAATAAAAGATTCAAATATAGCTTTAGTGATAGTATTTGCGCTCTTATTTCAACCGGTATAGCAACAAAATATTAAGTTAAGTCACATATGAGAGTGACTACATATTCGTTGCCATTTTCCGATCTTGGTAGTGGACCAATGGTGTCCACTATCACTCTGTCGAAAGCATATATTGGGGTATCAGTTAGTGTTAGGGGAGTTATAGTGTGCGTAGTTGTTTTCGCTTTTTGGGTTGATTTTCTGCATACCGGCATTTCGAGTTCAATTTTCTAGCTTCTGAGCTGTTGACCATGCATTGTATATAGTAGCCATCTTAAGTGAGCTATTCTTTTTTCACTTTATTTTGTAAGCCACCTCGTTTTTTTAGCATTACATTCACTCTCTACTCACCCAGTATGTCCAATATAGGTTTTTTTTTTATTAGTGTCACCGGGTTGAGTAGCGCTATTCTTAATGAATTTCATATTTTATTTGTTTGAAATTATCAAATGAAACTTGTTCAAAGATGTTTTCCCACGGTGCCGCTTTGAATTGGCTGATTTCCTGCATACCGGCTTGCATTTCGAGCTCAGTTTGTAGCTTCTGAGCTGTCGACCATGCGGGTGTTGGCGTTTTTGTATATAGCAGCCATCTTAAGTGCGCTATTCTTTTTCACTTTATTTTGTAAGCCACCTCGTTTTTTAGCATTACACTCACTCTCAAATCACTCAGTATGTGGGACGTTCAATGTCCAAGTTACGACGGCAGATATCATAGATGGCCTCCGTTGCGCTATTGAGCTTTAACTTTCACTGATAAAAATAAATAACTTTATTTTATTTTTTGTGATCCAATTTATTTATATATTTATTATAAGTTACGATAAGCAGGCAGACCCGAATTTGTCTGTGCTCATTATTTAAGAACAGTAGTTTAACAATGACAAGCGAACCCGAATTGGTTCGTGCCGATTTTAGCGAACCGATAATTGCGACAAACTAATATGTTTTTCTAATGCAAGTGGCCGATGCGTACCAAATGCACGAAGCGAACGAACTTAACTAGACTCGACGCACAGCATCGAGGCCTTCGCAAAAGGTAATGTTAGGGCAATAAATGATCGTTACAGCGAAGAGCGCCAGCCTAATGTAAATAATCTTAAGAGCAAAATTTAAGCAGTTGCATCGCAGAGCACGTATTACAAGATAAGAAGACGATGCTGCTCTTATCAGTGGCGAGGTCGCTCCAGCGCTCACATCAGGCTCAACGAACGATAAGCTGGGTCCACCAATCAAGAAATGAGCTGGAGTGAGCACATCTAGGTCTGCTGGATCTTCTGAAAGAGGAAACAATGGCCTGGAGTTAATTATCGATGCTATGTGGCAAACTAGGGTGCGAAGTTCTTCGAAGTTAAGAACGCAAGAGCCGACAGCACGATAAATATGATGCTTCGCTGTCTTCACTGCTGCTTCCCAAAGGCCGCCAAAATGCGTCGAACGAGGGGGAATAAACTTCCAATCAATGGAGTCAGCCATGCAAAACTTGTGCACTGATTCAATATTATCACGACTGATGAAAAGACGCTTAAGTTCCAGAAGCTCGTTCTTGGCGCCGACAAAGTTGGTAGCGTTATCCGACCATATCTGAGATGGCCTGCCTCGAGTCGATATAAACCTCTTGAGCGCAGTTAAGATTGAAGCCGTCGACAGATTCTTGACCAGCCCCAGGAGAACTGCTTTAGTCGCGAAGAAGACGAAGAGAGCCATGTAGCATTTGACTGGAGCTTTATTACGTACATCTGGCTTTTAGAAAAATGGTCCACAATAGTCAACGCCAGAGACTTCAAAGGCTCGACAAGCAGTCAAACGATCTTTGGGAAGATCAGACATTATATGCTCTACTAATCGTAGCTTAGCACGAAAGCATCTCACAAATTTACCAACCACCTTGGATATGGTCTTCCTTCCACCAATCGGCTGCAACCGAATATGAGCCAGAAGTGCCCGTGGACCAGCGTCTAGGTCCTGATTGTGAAACCTTATAATGAGTGAATCTGTGATGGGATGGTGCCGCGGGAAAATTATTGGAAGGCGAGCTTCGAAATCCAGCGAAGAGTTTTTCAGGCGCCCATCAACTCTAAGAACGCCGAACTCATCAAAAAAAGGGTTAAGTGATGCGATACAACTGGATGGCTTAACAGCTCTTCTCGTTCGCAGTAATTTAATCTCTTCCCACAGGTGTGCTCTCTGGCCGAGCCGCAGTAAGAGTTGGGTCCCATGTTGTATATCACACACTGTTAGTCCAGGATGCCTGGTTCTGTGTATGAATTTATAGATATATGCGAATATACGCTGCATTGTATCAAATGAGTTAGCGTATTTACAAGTGGCAGATATATCAACGAAGGGAGATGAGTTCTGGCCTTTCTGGCAAGCAAGAAGCTGGCCAGTCCAATTTGTTTCCACATAGAAATTCTGAGCCGTCGAAAATGACTCGCAACTTTGACGTTGAACTCTCGTCTTTAAAGACACAGTGATGAGGAAGAAAATATTGAGAAAGTCCTACGGATTCAGATCCAAGTATTCCTTTAGAAAATTTGAATATTGAATCCTCAGGTCAGGACGATTTTGAAGTTTGCGTTCCAGGGTCAGGAACCGACGAAAGGCTTGTTGGTGTGACGTCCCAAGACATTCCAAACTTCGCTTGAAGGGTATGGTATGAGTCCTTAAGAAATGCTCTTCACAATCAGTTTCTTCCTTTGATGTGGTAGGTGTAATTTCCAAGCAGGCTTCTACCTCCCAAGATCGACGCTCCAATTCATCAGCACGTCCTTCAGAACTTGACTCAAGTTTGCCCACAGTTTGCTTCGCAATCATTGTAGAACCACCCAAACGCGGTCTGCCTCCAGAAATTAACAACCAAGCCTTGTTTTCTGAAGACATGGTAGCCCTGGGAGAAGCTTTATCTGGCCGACGCTGAGAAGCTCATAAAACAAACTAGCTCCAAGCAGCAAGTCCACGCGTTGTGGTTTAAAGAAAGACGGATCTGCAAGTTTTATATTAGCGGGAGTGTTCCAATTCTTAGTGTTGATTGTAAAATTCGGTTGACTATCAGTTATGGTAGGCGCTACCAGGGCTGTGAGGCATGTTGAGTACTCAGATACTCGAGACTGTATCGTTTTAGTCAAAACGAGAATCTCCTAGACCAGAGACAATGGCTGAGGACTTGTGCTTCTTTAACTGAAGCTGTTGAGCAAGGCAAGACGTTATAAGGTGCGGCAGAGAGCCGGAATCCAAAGGGCACGACAAAGTCAAAGTGCCGAAGCGATTTTTAACGAACACCATATCAGTAACCTAGAGGACAACATCACTAATGAAATACTGGGCAACAAGAGAGGTGGAGGTAGATGGCGACGACTTAGCGAAAGAGGCGTGGGCAATTGAAGAAGAATCAGCAGGCGCAGTCAGAGCTGACCAGATGGAAAACCAGAATTATTTAAATGCAGCAGAGGCGTGGGTAATTGAAGAAGAATCAGCAGGCGCAGTCAGAGCTGACCAGACGGAAAAACAGAATTAATTAAATGCAGCAGGGAATGATGCTTCGCCCCGCAGGTCCGACAGCATCCAGAGCTGCTTGATCGCAATTGATGGCCCTTCTTTAGGCAATTCAAGCACAATGCAAGTCGTTTTGCCTCCCTAAGCCGTAATGCAGGGGACAAGTTTCCAAATTGGGAGCAATTATATATGCCATGACCAGGGCAATCACAAAAAACGCAGACAGGGGCGTCGTGGTTAGTGGCGATAAATGACGATCTACTTGTGTTAATTGCTCTTGTTTTTCCCACCTGATGGCTAGGGGCATAGCTTGCCATAGCAAAATTTACGGTTTCCATTGTTCGGCATCTCTGCTCCAGAAACGTAACCATATGCTCCCACGATGGTATCAAGTTGATGGACGTCAACTTGGCTTGTGATGGATCCAGCGATCTGTTCGGTGTTGCCCATGCTCTATAATGCGCGAATGTGTGCCTTGAATTGGTCGGACAACTCCCTTAGCACCACGGCCGATCTACCTGCCACCCTCTTGAGCCCTATTATCTCTAGTATGTGTGCCTGGAAAACCAAACGTCTATTATTAAACCTTTTCTCCAATAAATTAAGTGCTATGGCATAATTATCGTTTGTTATTTCCAATGATCGAATTGCGTCAGAATAAAAGTCGGCCCATTCTGTGTAACCACCACTGAACGTGGCAACTTTAATGCGGGTAATGCCGGTGATGCCTTAGCTCTGACTGTCTGCGCGGGCAGCAAAGATTGGTCGCGAAATGTTGAGCAGGGCAATATTGAGGCACGTTTCGCGATTTCACTCCGATCAGAAATTTTCGATTTCAGCCTAACACTTAGACTCATCAATTGCACTAAGTGTCGAATTAGTTAGAGCATTTTGAAGTGTTTGCAAACTGTCATAAATTGAAATGACTTTGCGCTTCAGAAAAGTCACCCTGTTTGCAGAGGGCACTGCACTAGAGGCGTTATTTTCTGCTGCCATTAGAAGCGTTGATAGAAAGTGTGTGCGAAACTAGCTGAGTACCTAATAACGGTGATCGCTAGTACATGTAAACCGCTCAAAAACAATAGCTGTAAGAACTTCGGCGAACGCAAGTGTCAAGCTATGTAACGAAGCAACGGCAATAGCTTGTACATAAGTTACGCTCGAAAGAACAAAAAACTTTGAGCGACCGAGAGAGTAAGCAAAGCGACGGCGATTGCTTATTTGTATATAAGCAGAACAAAACAAAATGTCAGGTTGCTGATCTTTTAAGTTTGTTGCTTTAATGTAAAGCAATAATGTTACAACAAAATTCACGTCTGGGTCATGTTGCGCTATTGAGCTTTTTCAACAACTTTCACAAATAGAAATAAATAACTTTATTTTATGTCTTGTGTTCCAATTTATTTATGGATTTATTATAAGTTACGATAAGCAGGCAGGTCTGTGCTTATTATTTAAGAACAATAGTTAAACAATGGCAAGTGAACCCGAATTGGTTCGTGGCGATTTTAGCGAAGCGATATTTGCGACAAATTAATATGTTTTTATAATGCAAGCCGATGCGTACCAACTGCACGAAGCGAACGAACTTAACTAGACTCGATGCACAGCATCGAGGCCTTCGCTCCAGCTGTTTTGGCTGCCTAGCCAGACAGCCTCTTTGTCGACCATGAAGGCGCAGTCAGAGTACGTCGTCTGCCTCCAGGCAGAGATTTATTTTTCCTTTTACTTGGTCCACTGCCTCCAGGCAGTGATTTATATTTCCATTACTTGGTCTACTCCCTCCAGGCAGGGATCAAGTCACGGTCGTCATGTGTTATGAGGTTCCTTTATGCCGGTAACTCCAGCAGCGTTGCGGCTGCATTAAGTATATCACATATATATTGCTGTTAAAAGCGCTAATGTTAATTGAAACACTGCAACAAAGTGCTACAGTGTGTTTGTACTTAAAAGTTGTATATACATATATGTAATATATTGTACAGTACTTGACTACAGTGAGCATTCGATATTTGGCATACCACAACATAATGCCCAAGAGGATAACGAAACGCAGACTTCCTCATATTACAATCAGCTTATATAGAAACCGTCTATCCGAATAATATCACTAAAGTTATGAGATCCACCCATAAACAAATAGACATATAAACATAAGCAGAATTCAAGGAAATTATTATTAAAACTCATAGAAACCTGTAACACCCAGGCAATGAGAAAATTACTAATATTTTCAAAGAAAAATATTACGTTCTAGATTCTCAAAATCTCATTAAAAACACAATCAATGAGTGCGAAGTAAGCAATATTGCGAAAACTGAGGATAGAAATACCATATTGCAATTTGAACTAACCCCAGAAGTATATAATCCCAGAGACAAATACGTCATGGACTTTTACATGATCTATAACAATTTTTCTCTTTCATAGATATACAGTCAACATACGCCACTCTAAACAAAGTGAATAGTAGAGACTGTCTCGATACCCAAGGGGCTAGTGTAGTGTATTCATAAACTTATATACATAAATACATAACGCAACTTGTAACACTTTGTTGCAAGTCTAAACAAATATAAATATATACAGTCAAGCGCATAGCATAAATATGATCGTATATATATATGCACATACACATGCACATACATACATACAGTGCTGCACAAATAAGTAACATGATGCCACTTGAGCATGCCAAGATAGCGTGAGACCATCGCGACGGATAACCGCTGATCTTGCACTTTAACCGCTCCGAGATTGAGCACTCTTATGTATGAGTACACCCGCTTTCTCTTTCTCTTTGTAGCTGTTAACCGATAACAGCATAAGTATATACATGTTTCCATAGGCTAAGTGCATTATATTAACTTTGAATAAATTCGTTCTAAAGAACAATGCAAACCAGCACTGACGTGCTCTGTTCAATCAAATTCAAATATATGTAACACTATTTATGACAATACAATCAAAGTGGAATTTCATTATTACATAGCGACCGTGACATGGTAGAACATGGTAGAACAAATAAATAAATCCCTGCCTGGAGGCAGTAGAACACAAAGACTAGAGGATAAGTAAATCCCTAACTGGAGGCAGATGACGAGGATCGTGGACTGGAAAACTACAAATTACTGAGTGAGTAGAGTGCGTCAATGGGACAACACAGGGGTGGCCAGAAATCTAAAATAAATAAAAAAATAGCCCACATTAAGTGGCTATTAAACACAAAATTACCACTATCTGCTTGGACAACAGCCCAAAAGTTACAAAAGTTAAAGATAATAAAGAACTCCATTGACGCAACTCATCACTTCATCAGTAACATAAGCAAGAAACAATTAATAACACTACTACCACCGTCTCAAATATCAAAGATGAGGCAAACATGCCCAGCAGACTGCGACGGACCACTCTACAGCATACATTGCAAGTATACTTGCCAATTAAAGAAGACCAGCACCGGCCCACAATTTACCACATTAAACCAAATTTCGAATAAATTTAGTTAGCATATATCGGAGTAAGGTTGGCATTCAATGGCACATCGTGTCCTTCGTTTTCCTTATTCATTTTCCTTTTTATTCGTCGCCAAAGCACAGCAAGTCCCAAGTCGTTGTCTTTTGGTTTCCATGCACAGAATGACTGGACCTAATTTTTTTCCGTCCTCTTTACCCGGCGCTTTGCTCGTCGTTTTTTTCTTTTTCTTTTTGTGCTTCCTTCTTTTTACAACAACACTGGGGCCATGTTCATCTGAGAGTCTCTCTCGCTCTATGCTCTCAGCAACCTTGGGTCACACTAACAAAATATCGATAGCTAGTATCGTTCGAATATCATTTATTGAACATTGCTTAGTTACTTACAAACATAATAATGATAATATTACTTCTCCATCTCCGACACGGCCTTCCTGACACTCACACGTCCTCGTGTGTCGTGCCGTACATAATAACAACCAAATACTTAGTAGCTTCCTGCCTTGCTCAAGTTACTTAACATTTAATTTTACATTCATTCTTCAATTTCTTTTAACAAAAGATAATTTTAACTCAAATTCATTTTCAAATCTTTATCTCTATTCTTACATCATACTAGAGCCACACGCTCTCTTTTTTTAATCTTGCTCTTTAACTTTTCTTTATTCTTTAGTACCACTGTACCATCGTACCATCACTCTTTCATATTTCTTTTACATTTCTCAATATCATATCATCAATTTCATCCACGTTCTAAGGCTCTTGCTGTCTCAATACAACGGTCTCACGCACTCTTTGCGTCATGATCTCTCTTTAGACCCTCTTGACCCCCGCCACGCGCCATCAACCGCGCCGCACGCCATGTTCGACTCTCACTAGCCTACACTTTTGCCATCGGTTGACCATCGTGGTGCGGTCGTAGCCTTTGTGCATAATTCAATTCAACGCACTCACCGGTGCCACAGTGCATGGTACATCTTCATCATCCTTGCCCTCGAGCAGGTGATCCACCTCAGCTGCGACTAGCCCACTTGGCATAGCCCGCAACTGTTCATGAGCATACTTATACGTTCTCATACTAGATAAAGATTTTAACACATAACGGTCACCTTCAAGTACTTCAATTATCAAAAATGGCCCTTTGAACTTAGGATCCAACTTCGTTGCCACTCAGTTTTCCGCTAATATCAATATGAATCGTATGCCATGGTATGTCGATTTTTGGTATGGAATGCAATTCTATTTGTGCTTGGCCTGTGGCAGGTTTCGTCAATTTGCATGTGATGCAATTTTCCACAAACTTTCGCACATACTTTGACATGTTCTCAAACCACCTTATACACCTTATCTAAAGTCTTTTCCCAGCCGAGATGCATTATAGCCCTGGGTATTACAGGCAGACACCTGGTTCGACCATTTCTTTGTATTTTCTTGTACAGCATACCCGCTCGCAGCTCATATGTCTTTGCAATCTCATTCTGCAATTCATTATTTTGCATTTTTAAAATTACTTCAGCTAACTCTTGATCTCGCTGCTGTTCTGCTAGGAGCCAATTATTCGTTATTTCCGCTAGTTCCACGCGCAATTCCTTATTCTTTACCACATTTGAATGTCTATCATCCGGTAAGGGGTTGCGCGAAAGAAAGTCTACATGTGCCATATGATTACCTTTTCTATACTCTATGCTAAAATCAAATGATTGTAGATATGCCCACCAGCGATGTACCATAGGCGATAACTCATTCTTATGTCGACTAGCTTTCAGAGAATTGCAATCAGTGTATACCACAAAAGGACGCCCATGCAGGTAATGGCGGAAGTGTTTTACAGCATTAAAAACACGGCTAACGGTTCCAACTCATATGAGTGGTATTTTGATTCTGCCGCTGTAGTGCATTTGCTATAATACTCGATAACCCTCGATTTGCCATTTACCTTATGCATGAAAATGGCACCATACCCTATCGAACTAGCATCGGTATGTAACTCAACAGGATACTGTGGATCATAGATTATCAGAACGGAGTCACTCACTAGTGTTGAAATGATTTTCTGTCGTACTTGTTCGTGTTTTGGTTCCCATTCAAACTGGTTGTTCTTAGAGATCAGTAAATATAGTGGCTTCATTTGCTCGGAGAATCGTGGAACAAATTGCCGAAAGTAAGAAGACAAATCTATGAACTGTCTTAGTTGAGTTACTGACTGTGGTGGTGGCAAAGCTTCCAAAGCTTCTATCTTCCGCGGATTCGGCCTTAGTTCGCCATTTTCAACTTTGTACCCCAGATATTCAACACTTGGTTTCATAAATGTGCGTTTGGCTATATTAAATGAGAATCCGGCCTCAGTCAGGACTTTCAACACATTTTCAAGTCGATCATACGCCTCCTCCCTCGTGCCGGCCACCACTAAAACGTCATCGATATACACTATGGCATATGAATAGGCCAGTTCACCTAAAGCTCGCGTTATCGCTCGTTGAAAGACACAATATGCATTTTTCAAACCAAATGGCATGGAAAGAAACTCGTACTGACCCTCAGGTGTTACAAATGCAGTACGTTCTATCGAGTCAGAATGTATGGGTACCTGATAAAACCCGCTTGCCATGTCTAAACTCGAAAAGAATTTACTGCCACGCAGTCTATTGATCTGGTCAGATATCAAAGGCAGAGGGAACTTCGTATTCGCATTAAGTTCTCTATAATCCACACATAGTCGATCATCACCATTTTTCTTCTTTACTAGCAGCATTGGACTCGCAAATGGAGAGCAGCTCGGACGGATGACACCATTCTCTAGAAACTCTTGTATTTTCCCTCTCACTAACGTTTTCTCTTCTGAGCTAAGCCTATACGGACGCCTCATTACGGTTTTATTCGCATTCATCAAACGAATTTCCAGCTCCCCAGTTGTCACTCGACTATTCGTTTGTCACTCGAAATATGGCTCCAATATTTCGACTAGTCTTACCTTGTCTGACTCACACAATTCTGGATCGTTATTTATGAGCTTTGCAAAATTCACTTTGGCAATGTCGGACAGAGTGTTGACAGTATTGATCTTATATATCTCGAATTTGTTGGCATCTATCGAAACACCAAAACCCTGACTCAAAATTTCACGGCCAATTAATACGTCATGCTTCAAACATTCATCCATTACCACATGAAAAAGGATTTCTAAAGTGTATTCACAAATTTTAACAGTTGATAGGATTTGCAACGTACATGATATTGAATTTTCGGCAATGCCTCTTAAAACTACTTTATTATTTATTCTGTTTCCCGCGAACTTTTCAGCCAGCTTTTCTTTCAATTATGAACACTCGGCACCCGAGTCGAAGAAAAATGGAACAGGCTCACCATACTGATACAGGGTTCCCTTTGGCTCCACCACGGTACAGACATCAACTCGCCTCTCGTATGTGCCGCTCTTACTCGACGCTGAGGTACCCTTGGTACATACAGATGCAATGTGTCCAGGGTTGCCGCATTTAAAACATGTCACCGCAGCTGGTTCTTTGCCCTGTGTTACGTTGCCATGCGTCTGACTTCCCTTGAACGCGTTCCACTCTCCAGTTTTCCTGCTGCGGCACTCCGCCATTTTATGTCCAACTTTGCCACAGAAATGGCAGTGTAGCTTCGGCGTTAATTTTTGCATCTTCCGTTCGGGGGGGGCGGGATCCACACTATAGTAGTCGTTCCGTTTTCCAAACGCATACGCTCGCAACTGCTGCTCCAATTCACTGCTTGTTCTGATATTGGTAGTGAATAGTAGGCGTTGCAGTCGGTTGTCTATTTTGGATGCGTGGGCTAGCACAACGGACACCGCTATTTCCTCCAGATTCATTGTTTTCCATTTAGACAGCAGTGACGTCACTAAGCGGCTGCCATATACAGACAAGCACTCGCTCGGCTTTGGGCTCCCGTTGAAGATGTTCAGCAAAATGGCTGCCGGCGTCTCTATTCCCTCGTAACGCTGAACAAACAGCTCTCGAAACTCAGGCCATTTGATTCCCGTGTAGCAGATCTGCGATAGCCACTGTGATGCTCCACCTTGAAGCGAGTCACTGAGTGCCATCACAAGTGCGCTGCCTTCTATCGGATTATCAGCCATGATTATGTCCACCGTTTTGCACCAGGCTGCAGCATCTGCACACACAGCGTCGGGATTGTACTTTGGCAGGGTTATAAATTTTGCTTTTTCAACAGCCTTTCCTGATGCCTGCATCGATTGAATTAGATCCATAAAACTTCGGTTCTGCGCCTCGAAAAGTGCACGCCAGTGATTGCCAGAGTGGTCTGGTGGCGAGGCCGATCCCACTTCTGATATCGGTTATAAGGTTGGCATTCAATGGCATATCGTGTCCTTCGTTTTCCTTATTCATTTTCCTTTTTATTCGTCGCCAAAGCACAGCAAGTCCCAAGTCGTTGTCTTTTGGTTTCCATGCACAGAATGACTGGATTTTTTTCCGTCCTCTTTACCCGGCGCTTTGCTCGTCGTTTTTTTCTTTTTCTTTTTGTGCTTCCTTCTTTTTACAACACCACTTGGGCCATGCTCATCTGAGAGTCTCTCTCGCTCTCCGACTATGCTCTCAGCAACCTTGGCTCACACTAACAAAATATCGATAGCTAGTTCGAATATCATTTATTGAACATTGCTTAGTTATTTACAAACATAATAATGATAATATACCTTCTCCATCTCCGACACATACGTTTTTGATCTTTGTAGAAATAACAACCTAAAATTGCATCCAGATAAGTGCTCATTTTTCATGAGTGAAGTAACCTTTCTTGGGAATATTACCTGATGTCACAAAATATGATGCTAATAGAAAATAAGCAGTCCCCACGGACGCAGATAGCGCTAGAAGATTCGTTGCATTTTGCAATCATTATACACGTTTCATAAAAAACTTTGCCAAATATGCCCGTCACATAAAAAATTATATAAAAAAGATGTTAAATTCGTCTTAAAAAGGCATTAATGAATCCAACCTTACTGCAATATCCGGATTTGAGTAAAGAATTTTGTATAATCACACACATAAGCAAGAAACAATTAATAACACCACTACCACCGTCTCAGATCTCAAAAATGAGGCAAACATGCCCAGCAGACTGCGACGGACCACTCTACAGCATACACTGCAAGTATACTTGCCAATTAAAGAAGACCAGCACCGGCCCCGCTAGCCAGTTAAGCTGGCAAACAACAACCTGTGCGAAGACCAGCACCGGTACCGCCAGCGCAAGAAATAGAAATATCAGAAATGCAAAATAAGGTTTTGTAAGAAATTAATGCAAGACACATTTAAAAAAAAAAAAATTTGTAATAAGTCCAAAGAATATAATATAAATTTCAAAATGGGTTGGTTTGGCTCAGATGATAGCCAAACAAAAGATAATACGGCCAATGTGGTAAAAATAATTGATCACACATAGGACATTCAATCTCTGTGGATTTTACTTTTAATATTAACAATAACAAGCGTTGCTCAATTTTTCCTCACTATATATGTAAAACACAATAAAATTATTAAAAGAAGATACGTTACTGAATACTGAAAAAAAAAAATCAAATTCAAATTTAAGACACAATAAATATGGATACATTACAAGCTATCCTCGCTGAAGAAGAACCAGACTTTGCAAATAGAGTTCGACAGTTAATTTACCACATTTAACCAAATTTCGAATAAATTTAGTTGCGATAGAAGCAAAGTATAATTTGTATATATCGATTCCAACTATACCGAACACAGCTTTAACAATCGAAACAGCTGAACAGCCTGAAGTTAAAGAACAAGAAGAAACTGAATCTGACTTAGGCACTGACACAAAACTAAAAGTAAAAGACATACATAATCTTACAATTCCAGCGGTTATTACATTACCTGAATTGTCAGAGTGTTCTGATTCTGAAGTAAACACCAATGTAATAGAATTAAAACCTATTACGTTGGAAGACAATTCAACAGCCTCAAGGGATCACATAAAAGAAATTGTACAGGCAATACCAGAATTCGATGGAAAGAAAATCCATCTACAAAGATTTTTACTGCAATAAAACTGATTAACCTAACAAAAGGGCTGTATGAAGAAACTGCAATCGAAGTAATAAAATCGAAAATAATTGTTTCAACACTTTATAAAATACAAGATAAAACCACAATAGATGCGATTATATCTAAATTACAGACTACGATTGTCGGTGAAACATCTGATGTAGTAAAGGCAAAAATGGATAATGTCTACCAAAAAGGTAAAACAGGCAGGCACATTCAAAACGATGAATGAAGCCATCACAAAATATTTAATGTACAGAAATGACTGGCAATGCAAGCTCGGTATTCACGGCAACCGCGGTAATAACTATCGTAGTAATTACCGAAGCAGATGCAACTCTCGTGGCTATAATAACAATTGTAACAATAATATCAACAACAATTACAATAATAGAGGACGTGGAAACTATAGAGGTAACAACCGCAAAAACGGAGGTTACAATAATAGAAACAACGCCTCAAATAATAATAATAATAATAACAAGAACGGTGATATCCGTCATGCCCAAAGCACAAAGCACAATAAAAGCAAAAGTTCGATTAATCTCAATTTAAACATATTCGTCAGTATAAAAAACGAACAAACAGGTAGAATATTCACGAATTATTAGTAACAGGAGCTGACACTTCAGTCATTAAAGAAAACTCAGATGATTTCAATGAAATAGACCATAGTAACATAACACAGATAACAGGAATGGGCAAAGGATCAAAAATTTCTCGAATTGAGAACTGAAAACTTTATTAAACCACATAACTTTCACATATTACCAAACAATTTTCCGATTCCTGCTGATGGAATAATTGGAAAAGATTTCATTAAAAATTCAATTGTCAATTAGATTTCTCAACAGAATCCGATTCGTTCATATTAAGACCATCACTATTAAACATTCAATACATATCCCGAAATAGTTGTTCCTTCTCGTTGTGAAGTAATTCGACAAATTAAAGTAAACACTAAAGATCTTCAAATTTTAATACCCCATCAAGAAATAGACTTGGAAATTCAATAACTCAATCAAAAACGCATACGTGCATATATTAAATACAACCAACAAAACGAAACTTTTAAATACATAAAAGATTAAGTTTGAAACACTTAAAAATTACAAAATAGCTGATTCAAACAGCAGAATCAGTATTTGCAAAGTTAAAGAAAAAATTTCCACCTCAACATTCAAAAGTAATGACAGAATTATGTTCAAAATACACAGATATTTTTATATTCGATACCGAACCAATCACGACGAATAACTTTTATAAACAAAAACTGAGGTTAAAAGATGATAAGCCAAGCTACATAAAAAACTACAGAACACCTCATACACAGCAGGACGAAATAGCTAAACAAATTACAAAACTCATTAATGATATATTAGTATAACCTTCCGTATCTGATTATAATAGACCACTATTATTAGTACCAAAGAAATCCTTACCGGATTCACGAGAAAAACGATGGAGTATAGTAATAGATTATCGTCAAATGAATAAAACACTATTAGCCGACAAATGTCCTCTTCCAAGAATAGATGATATTCTTGACCATTTAGGCAGAGCAAAATATTTCTCATCCCTAGATTTAAAGGCTAGATATAACGTCTTTTTTTACGAGCAATGGCTCTTATCGTTTCACACGATTACCCTATGGATTACAAATAGCACCTAATTCTTTTGAATAAATGATGACAATAGCTTTTACTGGTCTTGAACCATCGCAGGCATTCCTACACTTGGGTGATTTAACTGTCATTGGATGTTCTAAGACACACATGACTAAAAACTTAGCAAACGTTTTTGATCTTTGTAGAAAGAAAAAATTCAAAAAATGCAAAAATTCACTTATAAAAGACCTATGCAAGTATATGAAAATAAGTAATAAACAATCATCGAACATTTAACGAATACATCCGTTCATACATTTCGATCGACAATGATGATTGGGATATATGGTTGAATTACATCACCTATTGTTTCAATAAAACTCCATCTACGATACATGAATATTGTC
>NW_026997596.1:0-17712 GCF_035044405.1 Drosophila montana
TGTTTGTCCTGACTGACTGACTGACTGACTGACTGATTGGTGATCAACGCACAGCCCAAACCGTAAGAGCTAGGAAGCTGAAATTTCACTGTAGTTACCTAATGTGATGTAGGTGCACGTTAAGACGGGGTTTCGGGAAATTCCACCCGCAAGTGTGGAAAAATCGCGAAAAACGTTTGTATGTAACTTTTTTGTTTACCATCCGATCGGCCTCAAACTTATGTTCAAAGATCTTTGTTCAAATTCATTTGAGGGGTGTTTAACACTTTTAGGAAAATCCGTTCCTCCTTGGTGGAAATTGAGGTCAAAGATTTGGTGAGTGACGTTTCGCGCTCAAATTCATTTTCAGAGATCTATAAGAAAAATCATTTGAGACGTGTTTCACACTTTTCGCAGAATTCAAACTTCTTCGGAGGGAATGCGATTTAAAGATTTTTTGGGCGAAGTTTTAAGTTGTGTCCGATTTGCTTCAAACTTATTTTCAAAGCTCTACATAAGAACTTAATAAATACGTATTTTAGCGATTTGAGAAACTCCACCCGTAACAGTGGTTACTTAGCGGAAAACGGTTGTATGAAAGTTTTTTGTTTACGATCCGATCGGCCCCAAACTTATTTTCAAAGATCTTTGTTCAAATTCATTTGAGGGGTGTTTCACACTTTTCGAAAAATCCGTTCCTCCTTTGTGGAAATGGAGGTCAAAGATTTGGTGGATGACGTTTTGTGTTCAAATTCGTTTCCAAAGATCTATACGAAAAATCATTTGAGACGTATTTCACACTTTTCGCAGAATCCAAACTTTTTCGGGAGGAATGCGACTCAAAGATTTTTTGTGCGAAGTTTTAAGTTGTGTCCGATTTGCTTCAAACTTATTTTTAAAGCTCTACATAAGAATATAATGAATACGTGTTTCAGCGATTTGGGAAATTCCACTCGCAACATTGGTAAATTGGCGGATAACGTTTCTATGAAAATTGTTTGTTTACCGTCCGATAAGTTTCAAAATCATTTTCAAAGCTTTTTGAGAACGTTGATTTTTAACATACGTTCCACGGGCAAGGCCGGGTTATACCCGCTAGTAATTAATAAAAGTTCATTCGATATACTTCAATCTCAATATTTTTGTCTCTTTTTATAATGTAGAATCAGGAAAGAAACTGGTATTTTTAATAGATACAGGTGCAGGTATTTCAATTTTAAAAGAAGATTCTGATGTCTTCAACAACATCCAGTTGAATAACACCATAGACATTCAAGGTATAGGTCGAGGAATTATAAAATCCAGAGGCCTCGCCCCAATTGAGCTACAAGCAGACAAATACATAATTCCTCACAATTTTCATATAGTCGATGCAAATTTCGCTATACCGTGTGACGGAATAATAGGCATAGATTTCATTAAAGGTCTTAATTGCAAAATAGACCTAGAACCGTCCGAAGATTGGTTTATAATAAGACCAAACAATATAAATGTCCAAATTTATGTTCCAATAACATTCAGTTCTGGTAACAATTCAATACTTCTACCAGCACGATCAGATGTCGTCCGAAAAGTTCAACTAACTTCAAGTGAAGATAATATATTAATCACAAATCAGGAAATTAAACCTGGTATTTACGTTGCAAACACAGTTGCAACACAAAAGAACTGTCCGATTTCTTAATACGATCAATAAAGACCAATTAATTAATATAAATAACCATATAAATATAAAATTTTTAGATAAAACATTTATTACTTTCAAAAATGTTTTTTTATTCAAATATAAAAAAACAAAACAAACAAAACCAAAAAAAAACATGGAAAACCCTTTTAAATATTATTACATGCAAATATACATTCGCAAAACGAAAAAAAATAAAACTTTTAAATTCTAAATATATACACATTTAATACTATAATGTATAAAATAACTTCACAATATTACGTTATTTTTCAAAGGAGGGAGATGTGATATGCGCACATATAGAGTACACACTGTACTCAAAATATATCAAACTGTCACACTGTAACACTTTGTTGCAGTGTTAACATATGCACATATAAAGTGCATACATATGTAATATGACCACACATATGTGTGTGTAGGCGTCAGCGTTTCCCAAGCCGGCAGCGCACTACAATACATAAGTGCACATAACATACTCTCTCTCAGCGCGGCTCTCAATGCTGCATACATATATAAGTATATAATATAACCGCTCCGCTGCCGGCGTCGCTGGCAGCGCAGTTCGCGCGGTCTTAGCTAAGTAGTACCTAAGTAAAGATCATTCAGGAACAAAGAGCTAAACAATAAAGTTTGCATTGGAGCAGAAGCTCCACTGAATAAAATAGTGTATATTGGAACTTATTTCTACACCACACTGTAAATATTAATTCCGAAAGCTGCATTAATGCTTTAAAGTCATCCATATCCTTGCTCGGCGTACCAACAAGAATCATTGCCGATCAAGGCAGATGTTTTACGGGGTCGGATTTTAGTAAATTTTACTCTATGCAAAACATAGATCTACATTTGATTGCAACTGGTGCTTGTCGCGCAAATGGTCAGGTGGAGCGCATTATGAGTGTGTTGAAACGTATGTTAACCGCTATAGAAAGTAGCGAGCGTTCCTGGCAGGACGCTTTAGGTGAAATACAATTGGCCATTAATTGCACGACAAATCGAACTACGAAATCCAGTCCTCTAGAATTATTAATTGGAAAAGAAGCTAGACTCTTCGGTATGTTACATGTGTGTGAGGATGATAGGGAAGTAGACGTAAGTTTTGTGAGAGAAATGGCTAAAGAAAATATAGAAAAGAACGCTGTCCATGATAAAATTAGATTCGACAAAAACAAATCAAAATTTGTAAGATTTAAGATAGGCGATTGTGTATTTCTCAAATATGAGGGCCCATTCTTAGTGGCAGAATGGAGATCGAAAAGTTTTAAAGTCATTAGCTAGCGCACTTATAAATATTCGCACGAGTCGTTGAGATGTATGCCGGCAGAGGGGATTCCCATTGAGCTGTACACATGTGATGACAGTAACGGCGTTGAAAGAGACGTCAATGATGCATTAGAGGATTCTAATGATAGTGACGGCGTTGAAAGAGAAGTTGGTGCATCCAAAGTAGTGGAGGCATTGATGGATTTCAATGTGAGATATCAGACTCTATACTTGAGGGTCACGCTGTTATTCTTTTTTACTGGTGCTGTTAGGTGCACGAGTTAATGTGATTACCTATCCAGCATCTGGTGAGTAGCTTGACAGTAGGAGCCTGGATTGGAGAGTGTCCCGATTATATAGTAACTAAGCGCTTGGGGGCTTCATTCAATGGGTAGCCTAGCCAACTTGTGGATCGGCCTTTTAAAATTTCCGCCACTAGTCGTCTTAATGTCTGCCACTCTAACGACGCCGTCCTCTCCTGCGTGCACTGCCGTGCACTCCTGCCGATCAGCCACTGCTGGGGCGGCAGATTGTCCTCGGTGACGACCACCAGCTCTCCCACGGTGACGTTTGGCAGGCAACGGTGCCACTTTCTCCGCACTTGGAGTCCGAGCACATACTCCCTTAGAGTAGGCGAGACAGCTCGCCATCGATTCAAGCAGGTGTGACCCTGCTGGTCCGGGGTCCCCTCTGCTAGCAGAGCTCTCAATGGGCCTCCCACCAGTAGGTGGCCTGGCCTCGGCATCCTCGCTTATTGCTCCCAGGGGCCTGGAATTGAAGACGGCTTCCAATGTGTCGACGATAAAACCCTTTATATATCTTTGGTACGACCTATACTTGAGCATGCCTCATGGTTCTGGTCACCACAGTACTCTATTCATCAAGACAGAATTGAATCCATTCAGAAACAATTTTTGTTGTTTGCCCTACGTGGTTTTAATTGGGATCCTCGTGTGCAGTTAACGTCATACACCAGCAGACTTCTGATGATTAACCTTCCTTCGTTAACTAATCGTAGAACCATGCTGGGTGTAATATTTTTCCATAAATTAATTATTGGTTAAAATGACTCTTCTGTGTTGACTAGCCAATTCAATTGCTCTATCCCTACTAGACTCACACGTAATTTTACACCCTTATCGCTTTAATTTTGCTCAACTAATTATGCCTTGCATTAACCGTTCAGGGTTCTCTATAACAAGCATTACAGACAATTCTGCTCGGAGAATTTTTTTTTTTTTACTTTTCAACTCACGTCGTACGTTACACGACTGCGCCCCTTGGTCGGTTGGGCGGGAGGTGGGATGCAGTACATTGCATCGGGATTCGCGTTAAAAAAAGAATAGCACAGCAGATCAAAAGCTACAAGACGAGCTTGATTACCGAAAATCAAGTCTTGAACTTAAAGCAAAGATAAAAAACTTAAATGACATAATATTAACAAAATCTCCATCCCCAACGCATCTGCCAAAGAGGCCTGACGACTGTCCAAACCACTGCCCTGGACCGCTCTACAGTGGAGCATGCAAATCAACGTGAATGATAAATACGTCCTGTGCGATGACCGGCACCGGCCCCGTCTGAGCCCATAACATCAGCAGCAGCCAATCAAGAAGCGCGAGGGGCACACCGCCACTTGCGTCATCGAGGGAGCATCAGCGTGGCACATCCGGCGACGGCCAGCGGACGAGTAGCAGATGCAGCATTTATATACAACAGCGGATGCGCAGCAGATGCAGCATATATAAATACATTTATTATTATAATTGATAAATATAAAATTTTTGTTAAATTGAGCGGAATATACGGCATAAGATCCTTAGTAAATACACAAAACATACCCAAAATTTGTTTAGTAGACACTAAGACAGTGGACTCCACTGCAAATGTTATAAACAAAGTAGAAGTAGAATGCCCAGAAAAAAAATTAATAGCATGATTGTTAACAATAATAGTAGTCATTATGTGCATAAATATGTTTGATAAAATTTACAAATTGCACAATAAATGTCTCAAAAAGAAATATAAGCAGAGCAATTGATCTGGATAAAATATAAGAATATACTTAAAATGTAAAATAAAATATGGAAAAAATACAAGAAGATACTATATGCAAATATTATACTATATGAATGATTATGATGGATTAAAATGAACACAATAGAAGCAATAAGAGAAGTTTATGTTAGAGATTCTTATTTTAAAGAAAGAATTCAACAATTGGATTCAACGACACCAATAAGCATATATGTATTAGAACACTTATATATGTGTCGTGGTGTTTAATTTTAAGTATTACGAATGAAAATGTAAAACCATGAATAAATCGATTGTATGAATTTCAAAAGAATGCGCCGCTTGTCTATTATATATTTCTGCCATTCTATACTGATCTTTTCTGCATTGCTTTGTGCTTTCTATTATTGCGAGCCTGGCAGAGTTCTCTGTCCAGCGCAGCCTATGTGTGACAGTGAAGTTGACAGAGAGAGAGAGAGAAATATAGTGCTTCCGCCCGGAAGGCGAGTGTCAGTGTGTGTGGTACACACGCGAAGTGGAATGTTGGCAGTGTGAAATTAGTCTTGAAAGAAATCTCGTTGATGCAACACGATGTCACGCCCAAGGAAGCGCTTGGTTCACAAGGTAGTCGAGCATGATCCCGAAAATGAAGACAATTCTCCGACATCAGAAGTGGGATCCCCTCCACACCAAGCTAACCATGAGGATCGTTTATGCTCTCTTCTGGAATCACAACACGGCAATTTAATTTAAGTGATAAATGCAGTAAAAAACGAACATCTGTCGCAAGGTACTTTCAACTCAGTTTTTCCAAAGTTCAACCCTGACAACTCGGGTTCCAATGCTGCTGCAAGGTGTTGTACAGTAAACTTAATCCTCGCCGAAAACTCTTTGGAGTGCAGCGCTCTTCTCGCGGCACACATATCGTTAGAGGGCAGTGCATCTAATTGGTTGTCCCAAATATCTTTTGCTGGCATGACATGGAGCCAGTTTAAAGAATTGTTTCAACAACATTTTGAGGGCGATGAAACGCAAGCCGCAACAGTTTTTAATGTTATCAATGGTCGCCCAAAATATGGAGAGTGTCTATCACTATATGGAAGCCGACTAGTTACATCGCTGGTGTGTAAATGGAAGGAAATGAGTGCGAGCAAATCGCCGTAAACGTTATTTGAACCCAAGCTGCAACGGAAAATATATACAACCGATATCAAGACGCGCAACGAGATGCAAAAAGAATTAAAGGCATATGCTTTTGGAGAGAAGAAGGACCAAAGACACAAAATTACCGAATGCCGTGAGAGAGACATAGATAAAACGCAACAAGGATCTAAACATCATGCTGCCCGTTCATCCGAAGTGAAGAGTGGCACAATCATTTGCTTCAAATGTGGAATAGCTGGACATATCAAGTCTGCTTACCCTGGAGAATCATCATCATCGTTTCAAAATAAAGTGGATGAAGAGCGAGTGAACCTATGGCATATAAAAGAGCCAATCGGTATATTGATTCAATCTGGTGAGTCTTATCCATTTTGCTTCGATTCAGGGGCAGAGTGTTCACTTGTTAAAGAAGCGGTGGCACACAAACTTTCGGGCAAACGAATTAATAACATAGTAATTCTTAAGGGTATCGGAAATAATACTGTAACCAGCACATTGCAAATTCTATCATATGTTAAAATAACCGAATACTCCCTTGAAGTTCTATTTCATGTTGTTTTAAATGATTGCTTAAATTATGATACAATCGGCCGTGAAATTCGTTATCACGACTTTAGTGTCACTATATATATCTATAAGATCATATTGTTTAAAACAAAATCTGTATGTGCTGTAGCTGTTTCTAATAACTGTTCTGAGCTAGATAATATTGATACTGAGTTGTGCAATGTAGATAAATCTCTTTTATTTGATATTTTAAACGAATATTCTAACTCCATTATTGATGGAATTCCAAAAAGTTGAGTTACAACAGGTCAATTCGAAATACGCTTAGTCGATTCAAGCCAACCCGTTCAAAGACTACGATTCCGACTCAGTTCAGATGAAAAGGAAATAGTAAGAAGAAATATGATTAAAGAACTATTAGAATCAAATATTATTCGCCCTAGCTGCTCTCCGGTTTCCAGTCCCATACTTGTTAAAAAAAAATGGCACTGATCGTTGACTATCGCGATTTGAATTCGAATACTGTTGCTGATAAATATCAACTCCCACTTATAAGCGATCAAATTTCAAGGTTACGCGGAGAAAGATATTCATGTCTGGATATGGTAAGTGGGTTTCACCAGATCCCAATTCATCCAGACTCGATTGAGCGCACAGCCTTTGTTACTTCAGAAGGTCAATACGAGTTTCTGACCATGCCTTTCGGTCTTAAGAATGCACCATCCGTGTTTCAATGTGCCGTGATGAAAGCATTAGGTGAGATTATTTACTCTTTTGTCATTGTTTACATGGATGATATTATGATCATTTCTCAAACAAAAGAAGAGGCATTTGAAAGATTAAAGGCAGTTTATTCTATCCCAAGCCGGATTCTCTTTTAACGTCGCCAAATGCTCTTTCCTAAGATCTAGTGTCGAATACTTGGGTTTTGAAATTAGAGAAGGGGAAATTCGTCCCAACCCACGTAAGAAACAAGCAATTTATTGGCTTCGCGTCATACTTTCGACTATTCATTCCAAAGTTTTCACAAATAATGAAACCATTGTATAGCCTTACGTGTAAGAATAAAGTATTCGAGTGAAAATTAGAGCATGAGCAAATTCGCCAAAAGGTCATTAAAACATTGACAGACGAGCCTGTGCTTACCAAATTCGATCCTCAGCATCCAATAGAACTGCATACCTATGCCAGTATGGATGGTTACGGTGCGATTTAATTGCATAAAATCGATAATAAACCCCACGTTGTTGAATATTACAGCAAACCAACTTTGCCTCCAGAACCCCGATATCATTCATAAGATTTGGAGACGTTTGCTGTATTCAATTCAATAACTTACAATTCATTACTTACAAGGCCGACATTTTCTCGTTTACACCAATTGTAATTCGCTAAAAGCTACACGCAATAAAATCGATCTTACGCCTAGAGTCCGTAGACCAGGTAGTAAAATGTCACATGTAGATTTCTTTTCACGTAATCCCTTACCTATAAAAATGTCTTCCCAAGTTCCCATCAAGCGTGTACAATTAGCCGAGATATCGGAAAATTGGCTTCTTGCCGAACAACAAAGATATCCCGAGACTTCTTCGATAATTTCGAAAACACGCTGTCTTCCAGTTATCTCCAGATCATTTAGATGGTCTGTAGTAAACCCCGTCCATGAAGCAATTGTACACCTTGGTTGGGAAAAGACCCTACACAATATGTATGAGTTTTACTGGTTCGAAAACATGTCTAAATACGTGCGAAAATTTGTCGACAACTGCATTACCTGTAAATTAACTAAGCCACCAACAGGCAAGATACCAGCAGAACTTCACCAATACCCAAAGTAGACATCACATGGCATACGGTACATATTGACATCACTGGCAAGCTGAGTAGCAAAAGCGATCAAAAGGAATATGTTATTATCCAAATCGATGCATTTACTAAATTCGTCTATTTATACCATACTGTAAATATTAATTCCGAAAGCTGCATTAATGCTTTAAAGTCATCCATATCCTTGCTCAGCGTACCAACAAGATTCATTGCCGATCAAGGCAGATGTTTTACGGGGTCAGATTTTAGTAAATTTTGCTCTATGCAAAAAATAGATCTACATTTGATTGCAACTGGTGCTAGTCGCGCAAATGGTCAGGTGGAGCGCGTTAAGAGTGTGTTGAAACGTATGTTAACCGCTATAGAGAGTAGCGAGCGTTCCTGGCAGGACGCTTTAGGTGAAATACAATTGGCCATAAATTGCACGACAAATCGAACTACGAAATCTAGTACTCTAGAATTATTAGGTCGTTGAGATGTATGCCGGCAGAGGGGATTCCCATTGAGTTGGACACATGTGATGACAGTAACGGTGTTGAAAGATTGTCAATGATGCATTAGAGGATTCTAATGATAGTGACGGCGTTTAAAGAGACGTCAATGATGCATTAGAGGATTCTAATGATAGTGACGGCGTTGAAAGATACGTCAATGATTCTCTAGTGGATTCTAACGAATAAGAGGCATTGGTGCATCCAGGCATTGATGGATTTCAATGTGAGATATCAGACTCTATACTTAAGGGTCACGATGTTAATGCTTTTTTAGTGGTGCTGTTAGGTGCACGAGTTAATCTGATTACTTATCCAGCATCTGGTGAGTAGCTTGACAGTAGGAGCCTGGATTGGAGAGTGTCCTGATTATATAGTAACTTCACATGAGATGTTGTTAACTAATGGGAAATCACTTATATCCGGATCCCTGTACTTCTGTCATTGAGTTGGCCCTTTAAAAAATAGTATTAAGTTTGTTTTTTTTTTTAAATTTTAAATAACTTTGTTTTAATAAGTTGGGATCAAATTGTCATTTCAGATTATGTGAAGAGTATTGTTACTTTCCTTCTATATTTTGTAACACACGAGGACGTGTGTTAGTTAGAAGAGCCGTGTCGTGGCGTTTAATTTTAAGTATTACGAATGAAAATGTAAAAGCATGAATAAATCGATTGTATGAATTTCACAAGAATGCGCTGCTGGTCTTTTTCTATTTCTTACATTTTATACTGATCTTTTCCAGCGCAGCATAGGCGTGACAGTGAGTAAGAGAGAGACAAATATAGTGCTTGTGGCTGGAAAGCGAGTGTCACAGTGTGTGTGTGTGTGGTATACAAGTAAAGTAATGTGTGCTGGTCCAGCGATGTGGCAGTTGCTCCGTCCCTCGGTCCAGCGGTGGTTGCGTAACTTCCGTTATACGGATACGTCTTCTTATGATGATTATGTTGGAGAGCTCGACTTCGCTCTCTTTGCTGATTACTGGCCTTGTGACTCAGTAATGTAATTGTAATACACAACAAATGTTATTTCGGAAGCGTGCCGGAGTAATTCAAGTTTTTTCTTAAACGTCAAATACAGAACTAAAGACTGCAGTATAAATTGAATTGAAGTTAAACTTATAGCTAGACCCATAAGCAACCAAACTACAGCCGACAAGCCGACTCAGCATGAACGATAACGCAGAAACTTGCAGCATAGTCAAGTATCAGGTTACCGCTGCTGACCATTGCGGTCAGACCGCTGAACTCATGCGTCAGCGGAATATGTTTGGAGCAAATGGGTAAAGATAAGTGTTGTGCAAGTTTCTTAGACAAAGTTATTTATGTGCAATTCTTATGTGTTAACTACTCCCCCCTCAAGTTTATGACCGTCCTCGATTATTTTGTACATCCCGCGAAGCTTGTCTTCTCTGTACGATTTGCCATGTGGTGGCAAGCCCTCTTAAGATGACACTGAAAGCAACGCCGCCAATAATCCACGTATTGAATGAGTCGGTGGACGCCATCTCGTTTTTGACATCTTGGATGACACGCAGTTTGTCATTGTTCAACCTATGGAGTTGAGGTATGCTCAACACTGGGTCATGACTTATGATGTTAAGTAGCGGTGACCCCGCTATGCCTGGCGCCTTATTTAATATCTCACGCTGGTTCACATATTTTGTGCCATTGATGATTGCGGAGAAACGGAAGGTGACGAGGTGTGTTCCGGTTGTAGTGATCTCTGGGCCATCGTCTGTACTGACCCTTGCTGTGCTCCCGTTGATAATTATGATCCCATCATCTACTTGCAAAATAGGCTTCAGGTGGCTTGGCTGCGTGCGGCAGGAGGCCGCACCACTAGCGTGTAGTGCTCATGGACAGGTGTCTTGTGCTGTTAACTTACAAACGGATGCGAATGTTGTTGTTACGCACTCGCTTACCGCTAGTACGTCATCGTTGCATTCGGCTAAGGTGTCATCTTGTAGCTGTAGTGTGACATGTTGATGTGATACCGGGAAGATGGTGATTCTGGTACAGATGAACTTAATTCTAGGGTAGGCTATGAGTATATGAATTATATTTTCGGACGGTAGGACTTTAATTTTGTATGCTTCAGTTAGGCTAACTATAGGGATTTCTAAGGGGTGTACCTTTAAAAATGTCTCCAAATCTTCATGATGAAAAATAGTGGGATTTATTATGTCGGTTTAGCTAAGGTAATTGTGAGTATTAAGTTTGAAATTTGGTTTATTAACATCCTATTTCTCGCTAATAATGTTTCGTATAAATGCGGTGTGTCAACCAACTCATTCTTTTTTGCTATAATTATTTCGTTAATTGTGTCTGTGAGTTTATCAATCTGCTTTAGTGTTTCTGAGTTAATCATTTTTTTCCTATTGTTTGCATCAATTAACCTTGATTCGATTTATTAATCTGCTTTTGTGTTTCAATTAACCTTGATTCGGACCACCTAACTTTTTCAAAATCGGCCGCATTTGGCGTGCCAGCTATTACCTTGAGTGCTGAGCCTAGGAAGTCTAGGCTTCTTGCCATTCTGTGGTGCACTTTTACTACGGACAACAAACTTCTAATGTGATCTATATCCACATCTAACAACTTTCGCATATGCGATTGGGGAAATAACTTAGCTAATTTTTCGGTCTCATCGGTCATACTAGCAAACTCTGTCAAGTTGCTCGAATGCCTTAAATAGTCTCTTTGTTCCCATACCAATACCTTCCCGTCAATCACCGGAATGTAGTTGGAGTGGGAGTAGTCGACTATCCGACAGTATACTACTCCTAAGAATAGAAGGACTGCAAGTTTAATCCTGCAAAAGATTGGAAAATAGGGAATAAATCGTTGGGCATCGTTGTGCGCTTAAATGTCAATCTTAGCCTGTGCGATTTTCTCGTGTGTAAGTAAATGCTACTTAAGGCTGTCCTTATGGACCACACTCCCTTTAATGAGAACAGACGCTCCCAGGTCTGCTTGAATCGTTTCCTCGGTGCAAAGTGATGTTAACTTATTCCCTAACCTTTTATTGTTTTATGCTAACACTTTTTCGCCCACTTCAAAAACTCTATTTTGCCTGCTCGGGTTTGATCTTTCAATATTATCGTGTTGTGCTTTTGTGATTTTATTTTTGATGGTTCGTGAAGCTGCGTGAATTACATCGATCGGGGTTTAGTCTGTCACAGCTATGTCCGCAAGAGTGCCATGAAAGCGTTATACTTGTCCATTTGCACAACTGTGAAGAGGTGCTGCATTCACAATGTCTATGTCATATCCGTTCTTTAGTGATCTAATTGTCTCCGATTTGAAAGGTGCTTCATTGTCCCAATAAATCGTTTTTATTTTAGGAAACAAGTTTAGAAGTTGAATAATGGGCATTTTTACATCCACTAATGTGCGAGACGCGAGCGGTTGTACAACGGCAAATTTCGAAAACTTGTCGACGCAAGTAAGGAACGATTTTTTGTCCGTTGAAAAAATGTCAATGTGGAGCATTTCTGCAGCTTATGATGGAATTGGTGTCACCCCAAGCATCTGTTTCTTTGGGTGCCTTTCGTGTTTTGCTTAAGTGCATGTCTTGCAATTTATTACCACCTCATTAGCTAGCTTTGCCATTTTCGGAAAATAATAATCGCGAAGGATTTGTTTCATATTTTCCTGAGCGGACCTGTGCGCGCGATTCTGTTCACTGGTAATAATTTCAACTTGTTCACCTTTGTCTGTAATGTCAACAACAACTTTCTTGCAATGCCAGAACTTAGTTGCCGAAAAATTTAACACCAAATCATGTTGTATACTGGCAAAGTTAGCAGATCACAGTAGATCGCGTTTACTGAGTTTGTATTAATGCGTGGTTTGATTACTTCAAATAAAGTGTTTTTATCTGTGAAATGTATTAGGTGGCATATTTTTCTGCCAAATAGTATGATGTCTCTTTTTAACGGGAATTTGGCTTCTTCGAGAACGAACTGGTTCTTGAAACAATTTAAAGGCTTTTCTGTCGAATCAATCGTGTAGGTTAATGATATTTCGCTGTGAATCGTGGCAGCGTCTGACTGCATTTCATTTTCCAAATTGTTGATATTCATCCGAGACAGGGCATCTGCCACGAAATTTTCTTTGCCGGCTTTGTAGAACACTTTTGCATTGTGTTTATCAATGTCTGATTTCCATCTTTTGATTTTCGCATTTGTGTTCCTGTCGGAAACAGCGAAAGTAAGGGGTTGGTGGTCTGTAAAAATGTTGATTTCTTTTGACCCATATAGGTAATTTTGCAATTTACCCAAACCCCAGACAATGGCTAGCAACTCCCTTTCATTTGTGGCATAGTGTGTCTTGCTTTGTTTTAGCGTTCGGGAAATCATGGTAATTGGTTTTCCTCCTTGAGACAGAACTGAACCGATGCCATCCATGGAAGCGTCAGTGGTTAAGTCGAAAGGCTGTTTAAAATCTGGGTACATGAGACTGACATCCTCGGATGCCAGTATGTTCCTCAGACTTTCGAAGGCGTTTCGTTGAATTTCATTAAACTCAATTTTTACCTCCTTGGACATATGCTTACTCACCGAGCCATTTTCTCCTTTGAGGATGCTGGTCAAAGGCCTCGCTATTGCGGCGAAATCCTTAATGAATCCTCTGTAATAACTAGCTAGGCCAAGGAATGATCGTAAGTTGTTAGGATCAACATATTCCTGTATGGCCCTAACTTTTTCGGGGTCAGTTTTTGCCCCGATTTTGGTTACTACAAAGCCCAAGAGTTCGATGCTCTCTTTAAAGAACTTCATTTTTTCTTGTACTACCCTCATAGTCTAGGGTTGTAAAAAACTTTGCCTTTCCTAGATTCTCAAGAATCATCGGAATGCTCGACATCGGGTATCGATCGGCTTTAGTTCGCTCGTTTAGCTTCCTAAGGTATATTACCAACCGTTTGTTTTTATTGCCATTCTTATCAAACCCTTTTTTGTCAACAACCCAAGCAGGGCTGTTATATGGGGATTTTGATGGTCTAATGATACCATCTTTAAGTAGTTGTTTGATTTCGTTGTTTACGAAATCAGAGACTCCATTCGGGTACGGATATAGTTTGGTATAGATTGGTTCGTTATCTATAGTGCGGATCGTGGCAGTGTCTGAAGTGTTAAAGGGTAATGCCTCGTTAGAGGTCGAAAACGCCTTTGACCTTTTCAATATCATGCCCTTGAATTCCTTTTTGACTGACATGGCACTACTATATTGTTAACGTCTGATAGAGCTATTTTGTAAGTCCAATGCCGCTCCTGCTTGTGTTAACAAGTCAAAGCCTATAATGGCATCAAATGAACAAAAATTGTGATATTTGCCCAAAAATGTTCAAAAGGCATTTGTTTGTTATCCTGCTCGAACCGTGTACCGAAGGGTTTTTCGACAAAAATTACTTTTTTTAGCGCCTTTACAGGCTTTACGTAATTCTTTGCCGCCCCTGTATCAATTAAAATCTTTAAAGTTCTCCCACCCAACTGTCGTTTTATGTACGGCAGCCGGGATCGTTCCCTAAAAATGCAGTAAGTCATTGTCCCACAGCGACTCAGCGTCTTCCTCAATTTCAATTACAGCAGCCTCTGCTTCCTTTTCATATCTCGGTTCCTCAGCACTCTGAACAACATTGTTTAGCTTTTGGCGCTAACCCCTCTAGTTTATGACCGTCCTCGGTTATTTTGTACATCCCGCGAAGCTTGTCTTCTCTGTACGATTTGCCATGTGGTGGCAAGCCCTCTTAGGATGACACTGAAAGCAACGCCGCCAATAATCCACGTATTGAATGAGTCGGTGGACGCCATCTCGTTTTTGACATCTTGGATGACACGCAGTTTGTTATTGTTCAACCTATGGAGTTGAGGTATGCTCAACACTGGGTCATGACTTATGATGTTAAGTAGCGGTGCCTATGGCACCGCTATGCCTGGCGCCTTATTTAATATCTCACGCTGGTTCACATATTTTGTGCCATTGATGATTGCGGAGAAACGGAAGGTGACGAGGTGTGTTCCGGTTGTAGTGATCTCTGGGCCATCGTCTGTACTGACCCTTGCTGTGCTCCCGTTGATAATTATGATCCCATCATCTACTTGCAAAATAGGCTTCAGGTGGCTTGGCTGCGTGCGGCAGGAGGCCGCACCACTAGCGTGTAGTGCTCGTGGACAGGTGTCTTGTGCTGTTAACTTACAAACGGATGCGAATGTTGTTGTTACGCACTCGCTTACCGCTAGTACGTCATCGTTGCATTCGGCTAAGGTGTCATCTTGTAGCTGTAGTGTGACGTGTTGATGTGATACCGGGAAGATGGTGATTCTGGTACAGATGAACTTAATTCTAGGGTAGGCTATGAGTATATGAATTATATTTTCGGACGGTAGGACTTTAATTTTGTATGCTTCAGTTAGGCTAACTATAGGGATTTCTAAGGGGTGTACCTTTAAAAATGTCTCCAAATCTTCATGATGAAAAATAGTGGGATTTATTATGTCGGTTTAGCTAAGGTAATTGTGAGTATTAAGTTTGAAATTTGGTTTATTAACATCCTATTTCTCGCTAATAATGTTTCGTATAAATGCGGTGTGTCAACCAACTCATTCTTTTTTGCTATAATTATTTCGTTAATTGTGTGAGTTTATCAATCTGCTTTTGTGTTTCTGAGTTAATCACTATTTGCCTATTGTTTGCATCAATTAACCTTGATTCGATTTATTAATCTGCTTTTGTGTTTCTGAGTTAATCACTATTTGCCTATTGTTTGCATCAATTAACCATGATTCGGACCACCTAACTTTTTCAAAATTGGCCGCATTTGGCGTGCCAGCTATTACCTTGAGTGCTGAGCCTAGGAAGTCTAGGCTTCTTGCCATTCTGTGGTGCACTTTTACTACGGACAACAAACTTCTAATGTGATCTATATCCACATCTAACAACTTTCGCATATGCGATTGGGGAAATAACTTAGCTAATTTTTCGGTCTCATCGGTCATACTAGCAAACTCTGTCAAGTTGCTCGAATGCCTTAAATAGTCTCTTTGTTCCCATACCAATACCTTTCCGTCAATCACCGGAATGTAGTTGGAGTGGGAGTAGTCGACTATCCGACAGTATACTACTCCTAAGAATAGAAGGACTGCAAGTTTAGTCCTGCAAAAGATTGGAAAATAGGGAATAAATCGTTGGGCATCGTTGTGCGCTTAAATGTCAATCTTAGCCTGTGCGATTTTCTCGTGTGTAAGTAAATGCTACTTAAGGCTGTCCTTATGGACCACCCTCCCTTTAATGAGAACAGACGCTCCCAGGTCTGCTTGAATCGTTTCCTCGGTGCAAAGTGATGTTAACTTATTCCCTAACCTTTTATTGTTTTATGCTAACACTTTTTCGCTCACTTCAAAAACTCTATTTTGCCTGCTCGGGTTAGATCTTTCAATATTATCGTGTTGTGCTTTTGTGATTTTATTTTTGATGGTTCGTGAAGCTGCGTGAATTACATCGATCGGGGTTTAGTCTGTCACAGCTATGTCCGCAAGAGTGCCATGAAAGCGTTATACTTGTCCATTTGCACAACTGTGAAGAGGTGCTGCATTCACAATGTCTATGTCATATCCGTTCTTTAGTGATCTAATTGTCTCCGATTTGAAAGCTGCTTCATTGTCGCAATAAATCGTTTTTATTTTAGGAAACAAGTTTAGAAGTTGAATAATGGGCATTTTTACATCCACTAATGTGCGAGACGCGAGCAGTTGTACAACGGCAAATTTCGAAAACTTGTCGACATAAGTAAGGAACGATTTTTTGTCCGTTGAAAAAATGTCAATGTGGAGCATTTCTGCAGCTTATGATGGAATTGGTGTCACCCCAAGCATCTGTTTCTTTGGGTGCCTTTCGTGTTTTGCTTAAGTGCATGTCTTGCAATTTATTACCACCTCATTAGCTAGCTTTGCCATTTTCGGAAAATAATAATCGCGAAGGATTTGTTTCATATTTTCCTGTTCACTGGTAATAATTTCAACTTGTTCACCTTTGTCTGTAATGTCAACAACAACTTTCTTGCAATGCCAGAACTTAGTTGCCGAAAAATTTAACACCAAATCATGTTGTATACTGGCAAAGTTAGCAGATCACAGTAGATCGCGTTTACTGAGTTTGTATTAATGCGTGGTTTGATTACTTCAAATAAAGTGTTTTTATCTGTGAAATGTATTAGGTGGCATATTTTTCTGCCAAATAGTATGATTTCTCTTTTTAACGGGAATTTGGCTTCTTCGAGAACGAACTGGTTCTTGAAACAATTTAAAGGCTTTTCTGTCGAATCAATCGTGTAGGTTAATGATATTTCGCTGTGAATCGTCGCAGCGTCTGACTGCACTTCATTTTCCAAATTGTTGACATTTATCCGAGACAGGTCATCTGCCACGAAATTTTCTTTGCCGGCTTTGTAGAACACTTTTGCATTGTGTTTATCAATGTCTGATTTCCATCTTTTGATTTTCGCATTTGTGTTCCTGTCGGAAACAGCGAAAGTAAGGGGTTGGTGGTCTGTAATAATGTTGATTTCTTTTGACCCATATAGGTAATTTTGCAATTTACCCAAACCCCAGACAATGGCTAGCAACTCCCTTTCATTTGTGGCATAGTGTAGTTAGGTAGTTAGGTTTAGCTTGTAGTTTAGTGAGAGCAACAGTTGTTATCGCTACTCACGACTTTATTCATCTCATTCTTACATTTGGTTTTCATTATTACTAAACCTAAGGCTGCGCAGTCC
>NW_026997597.1:0-1001 GCF_035044405.1 Drosophila montana
ATTCGTAGCTAAAGCTATATTCTAAGATTTTATTCTGAAATACGGTCCAATGAAGACGTTCATTACGGACATGGGTACAGAATATAAAAATTCAGTTATAGAAGATTTATGTAAGTACCTTGGTATTAAAAACATAACTTCTACAGCACACCACCACCAGACCTTAGGAACTGTGGAACGAAGTCATAGAACGTTTAACGAATTCATTCGTTCTTATATATCAGTTGATAAAACTGATTGGGATATTTGGTTACAATACTTTGTATATTGTTTTAATACAACACCATCCACAACGCATGCCTACTGTCCCTTTCAATTAATTTTTAGTAAGAAAGCTAATATTAACAAGGCATTTAATAGTGTAAATGAGCACATTAAGCCTCTATATAATATAGATGATTACGCTAAGGAATCAAAATATAGCTTAGAGTTAGCATATAGCATATAAAAGAGCTAGGATAATGTTAGAAAAACATAAGGCAAAAAATAAAGAATATTATGATAATAAGGTTATCGATTTTAAATTAAAAGTAGGAGATAAGGTTTTATTGAAGAAACGATACTGGCCATAAATTAGAACCAGTTTATTTAGGCCCCTATGAAGTAATAGGAATAGAAGATAGAGATAACATTACAATAAAAGATAAAAAAGGTAAAAAACAGAAAGTTCATAAGGATAGGTTAAAAATGTTTACTTCATAATCATTTTAGTGTGGCCATGCATAAAAATATTCATATTATTATTTTTATTATTCTTATTATTATTAAATTGAGTAATACTTTTACATTTTTACATTCTAAATTTCAAAAAAGTATATATATTCATAAACAAATTTTTATATTTTTTTTAATATTTTACACTTTCAAAAAAAAAATACAACAATTAAAAATAACTACATTATATTACGTTATTCCTTTAACAGGGGAGGTGTAGTGTGTATATGCCTTAAAAGAACACCCTATATACAAATATAAAGTATGCGGCACTTTGTTGCATATGT
>NW_026997598.1:0-3583 GCF_035044405.1 Drosophila montana
TGACTCTTATTTATGCGCATCGGACCCAGTCCTCCAGAATAGGGGGCAGGATCTCATGTTTGCTTATGTTGCTACGAGGGAGCTTGATTTGCTCCGTGGGTGCTCTTTGCAGCCTTAGCAAAGCTAATGTTAGCATTCACTTTGCTGGAGTTTAGGGGCAGTCCATCTCTTGGTGTTGTCTGTCTGTTTACTGTTAAGAGGATCTTTGCCTTCCTATAGGCTGGGCATCCTTTATATAGGCCACACGGGGACTCTGGCAGGGCAGGCAGATGGCCGGGTCACTGCTCTGCTTTTACGTGTTTTTTTGTGTGAGGTTATGCATGTCTCTTACTTCGTGCCCGTAGTTGCTTAAACCTTCCTTGATGTCGTCCAGCTCAGTAGAGTGGTGCTGGCCTTTGACCACTATCCGGTAGGGTTTTTCGTCTCTGGGCTGAACAGTGTGGTACCGTTTGTTATTCTCATTGAGAAATGCCTTAAGTGCAGTGAAGCTAGCTTTATCTTGCGTCTAATGTTGTTGTTTTTACTGGCTCTATACGTAACTTCTACTGCTTTGCCAAGGGCGCCAGTTAAGGCATTGGTAAGCGCTTTGATATTGGTCACGTCTGGAATAAAAATCGGTGGTGGCTTGATCGTCTTAGGTTCTTTAGCAAGCTCCTTATTTGGTTGGCCTTTAGCTAGTCCATCTTGTCCATCTTGACGGTGAGGGGTTCGGGGGAGCGGGAGCAAGCAAGCTGCTCGTCTGGCGAGCTTAAGCAGCAAGTGCTAGTCTGTGTTGTTGTTTGTTGTTGTATTCTTGTTGTCGTGTGTGTGTTGAAATAACGCGCTCAAGCGTGTGCGTGTGTAACTATTAGTGCGCCCTTATTTGCGGACGGCACGCAAGCTGACAGAGCGCAGTAACGGTTGCAGAGACCAATCAGAGCGCAGCTGGCCTGATAATTTCGCCGCAAGTAACTTTTGTTTGTGTATTTGATATGCTTCGCAGCGTCTTTACTCAATAAGTGTACGATCGCGACTTAAACTAGAACATGAAGAAGATGAGATGGCTGGTAGCATGTGGAAAAAATGTCGGCATTATAGAATATGTCTCAATATAGAGTAATATCGCGGAAGGCATGTCGTTTGATAAATGTCATATACGGCATATGGCTGTGGGGTTTTGGCTTGCCTGCATAAGTCAATTATCTTTAATGGAAAATATTAATGAAGTTATTTGAATGTATTTTAAAACTAGTACGTGGACAAGATAAGGTGGATGGTAGCATTTGGAAGAAAATCGGAATTGTAGAATATGTGGCTAAAGTGGGAGTGGGTGCGCAAGGCATATCATGTGAATTTCATGTATTAAACTTGGTTTAGGTGTTATTCTTGGAAGAAAGTTAAATGGCTATGTTTTTCCATGACGGAAGATCAAATGGCTATATTCTCCCATGGGAGATCCAGTGGGTGGGCTCTGCAGAGTCTTCTTCTTTGTTGGCTGTTGTCTAGCAGACAAATGGCTAGTGTGTCTGGATGGTTGTGTAATCGCTGGATATATCGTCTGCTGCTTTTGGCAATCTCGTCTTAAGCCCAGGGGAACTTAAGAACATGGTGGATGGTGGCGTTATCATGATATATGTGTGCGTTTGTAGCGATGCGTAGCGCTTTGTTTTCGAATGTTTGAATGATCCGGATATTGAACCTGCAGGCTGTACCCCAGAGCTGGATTAGGTCATAGGTCATAGGTCCTGATTGGTCTGATGATCGCCTTGTAGGTCCGAATCTTGGAGGAGGTGGCGCACCAAGCTAGACCTGGAGTAGTTAGCCGACAGCGCTACTGAGAGCGCCCACCAAACAGCAGAATTTTTTGTATGCACTGCGTTGCATAACACTTTAATTTAATATAAATCTCGTAAAATTGAGCGGAAACATATCTGCCCGATTAGAGTGCGGCCCGTAAAGCCACGCAAATACAAGGCAGGAAAACATGTAAACAAATTGTTTTTTACAATTCCAGACAATTTAATTAATTTAAATGGCAAAATTATATAAAAAAATCAGCCAGTAAAAAAAAAAAATAATTAATAAACAAAATTAATTAAGAAATATATTATTAAAGAAAAATTAGACAAATCATACAAGTGTTTAGCACAAAATAGGAATACTTCCAACGAGACCATAAGTAGACACGCAACAACACTAGTTGCATGTTTTAACCAAGCACGTTCACTGATACACGACAATAAAGAAACATTAAATACCCAACATTGGTCGTATGTATCAAGATTTTTGCATAGGTTGAAAACAAACCTAAATAGCATTAAATCAAAATATGCACTAGACATAACAATACCTTCGATTTTGAATACCCCAGTATTAGTTGAAGAAGATACAAACACAGACATAGAGACATTAAGCGATTCTGAAATCGCAAGCGGTTCAGACAAATATATAAAAGAATAAGATCTTCAGCATCTTACGATACCAGCGGTAATCAGCTATCTGAGTCTGAACAAGAGTTTATAATTGAAGACAAAACTGTAAATATGGCCATGACACAAGCAGAATTCCTTAAACTTACCTCTTCACTCATACCTGAGTTTAGTGGAAAGTCTGAGAATTTACAAAGTTTCATTGATGCTCTTAATTTAGTGGATTCACTAAAAGGAACACATGAAACTACAGAAGTAAGCCTAATAAAAACTAGACTCAAACGCCATGTTCGAAACCTAATCAATATAGAACAAACTATTATCGCTATATTAGACAAACTTATAAGCGGCATAAAAGGCGAATCAGCAAAAGCATTATCCTAAATTGTTTACTCTGCAGCAAAAGCAAAAGACAGCAAGTCAATAAATACAAGAAGATGAACAGTTGACAAAGGCTTGCCAGCAGCACATATGGTAAACGGTGTATCACAAGAATACGCTGAAGAACTTAGCCTACAAGTTGCTGTAAAATCCATTATAACAAACAGCACAATTGACGAAGTTAAGTATCTAATGAAATCACGAAATTTCAATAACATGAGTGAGGTTACAACTGTCTTTGTCGATAGCAATCAAGCATTGGTTCAATCCAAAGGACTAACATCTTTAGAAATACAAACAACTAAATATATAATTCCACACAACTTCCATATTGTCGATTCAACTTTTTCTGTACCGGAATGATGGAATTTTAGGCATAGATTATATTAAATAATATAATTGTCAATTAGATTTTACACCTTCAAAAGATCTGCTCATAATAAGACCACATAATCTAAACTATCCTATCTATGTTCCCATAACTTACAGCTCCGGTAATAATACAATAGTGTTACCGGCGAGATCCGAAGTTGTCCGAAAAATCGAGCTAACTTCAAATGAAGATAGCATTCTAATTCCGAACCAGGAAATTCAACCTGGTATATATGCAGCAAACACAGTCGTAACGACTGGAAATGCATTTGTCCGTTTACTAAATACAACTAGTACCGATCAAATGATTAATATAAACAAGTTAAATTATGAACCGTTAGCAAATTATAGAATATCCGAAATAAACAATGAAACTAGAACCAAAAATGTTATGTCAAAGTTAAAAAAAAATGTTCCAACAA
>NW_026997599.1:0-4820 GCF_035044405.1 Drosophila montana
TGTAATTCAGCTAAGAAAAGATTGTACGAATTATTCAACCAGAAGAGTGAATGAATAAAGTTTACAATTGGAGCAGAAGCTCCAATGTACAAAGCAACAACAAATTGGGACTCATCACTACACTAATACAGGCATATGCGAGCTACTCACTCTCCCTTTCTTTGTAGCATACAATAACAATAACAGCATAAATATATATGTATATCCATAGGTTAAGCGAACATTTTAAAAGGCGAATAAATTCATTGAGAATATACCCGCAACACTGCACTGACATGCTGACTGTTTTTATTATAATATATATAAATTTGTGATAAAGAAGAAATACAATTTCTACATTAACCTAAGTCACTGCAGAGCAGCCCAGGATCTGCTCGCACAAACGGCCCGGGAGAAGAGAATCTATGTAGCCATCATTAGCGAACCGTATACACCCAAACACATCGGAGTGTTGAACGAAAGCTTAGACGCTGGAGCAGCACTATGGAGCTGCGGACAGGCACCATATCAGCTCACCCAACGGATTGCTCGCAAAGGGTTTGCTAGGGAAAAATGTGGCCGCATATATGTTTATAGCTACTATATACCACCAAGCATCCCCGTCGCAGAGTACGCAGCTATCGTTGAAGACATCGCACAGGACGCGCACGGCAAATCTCCTGTGATAATCGCCGGAGACTTCAATGCGTGGGCTACAGAATGGGGCAGCAGGAGAACGACACCAAGGGGCACCATTCTGCTGGACGCACTTGCCTCGCTGAATGTCTGTCTGCTGAACATCGGCACAAGAAGCGCCTACAGCAAAGCGGGTCGCGAGTCGATTATAGACTTGACGTTTGCCAGCCCAGACATTGCCCGAGACACCAAATGGCATGTATCGGATGCATATACCCACAGCGACTACTTTGCGGTGGTAACGGACACTTCTCAACCTGGAAACAGAGGCATCAGTAGATGGACACTATGCACCTGGAAAGACTCCTCCCTTGGCATAAGAGGCGATTCCAACAGCTCCGCGGACGCGATAGAAGAGACTATCCCCAACGCATGTGATGCCATACTGACCAAAGTTCGTAAAGGTGGAAACTCACATAGACCGGTAGCCTGGTGGAACGAGGACATAGAGTGCTTCGCAGCTTGGCGAAAGAGCCAACGATCGAGATCGTCGCCCAATTTTGAGCACCATCTGCAGAGCTTCAGAGCCAAGCGGAAAATACTCAAGGAAGCTATCAGACGCAGCAAAATTTGATACTTCCAAGAGCTTTGCGACGCTGCGGACGCGGAGCCTTTTGGAATGGCTTACAAGCTAGTCATGGGAAGGCTATGCAGGCAACCAATGCCAACAAACCCGGACCAGCTGAAACAAATAGTTCAAACGCTCTTTCCCCGGCAGCCATCAAATGGAATAAACGACTGTGCCTCCACCGACGACAATGTGGTACTGAGCATTGCTGCGAAGCTAAAGGCCGACAAATCCCCTGGACCAGACGGCATACCGAACGGGGTAATCAAAGCTGTCATCGCTGCACACCCCAGAAGTTTCGTGGAGCTGTACAATCAATGAATAGCGGAATGCACAGTACCACGTAGATGGAAGCTCCAGCGACTTGTACGCATCCCGAAGCCCGACAAGGAACTGGATGACCGCCCTCTGTGTATGCTAAACACGATGCGGAAAATATTTGAGCGGATTATTTGCAATCGCCTAGAATGCAAGCTTGCTGAATTGCACGGGCTGTCTGAACGTCGATATGGCTTCAGGAAACACAGGAGCACTACGGATGCCATCAGGGCCGTGACTGAACTAGCTAAAGGCGCAATCCAAGGCACAAGACGTGCAGGTGACACCAAAGAGTACTGCCTAGTCTGTACTTTGGAAGTTACGAACGCGTTCAACTCAGCGAAGTGGACGAAAATCCTAGAAGCTCTAACAGCCAGACACATCCCGAGCCAGTTAATACAGTTAGTGACTAGCTGCTTCGGTCAGCGACAGTACAGGGTAACTGGAGTCGTTCCCCAGGGCTCTGTTCTCGGGCCGCTACTGTGGAAAGTCATGTACGATGGAGTACTGCACCTTTGCCTACCAGAGGGCAACACAATCATTAGTTTCGCCGATGACATTGCTGTTGTGACTGTGGCGAAGAAACTCGATGAGGTCACTCTTAGGAGCAGTGCGGCTATCGACAGGCTAATTGAGTGGCTATCCCAGAACGGACTCGCGCTAGCGTAGCAGATGTCGGAGGCAGTTTTAATAAGTGGCAGAAAGATAGTTGAGACGGCCTCGTTGCGCGTTGGCAGTGCTACCATTAAGTCCAAGCCCGCCATCAAATACCTGGGCGCCATGATAGACCACAGAGCGTCGTATAAACAGCACCTGGAGTATATTACAAACCCAAAGGCCCAAGGCAGAGGAGAAGAAGGCTAATCGCTGGTGTGGTGACGTCCACAATCCTCTACGGATCCAACATATGGGCCCCGCAATGGAGGTTGCATCTTACAGCCGAGGATGCAAGGCCGCATATCGTCGATGTGCATTGCGTGTAGCCACCTGCTTCCGCACAGTTTCGGAAGACACGGCCTTATTGCTGGCACGCATGATCCCACTCGACCTGATGGCGACCGAAAGGCAAAGCGGGGCAACCACCAACAGGCAACTGAGGGACAACACCATCGAACCATGGCAAAGAAAATGGGATGCGAGCTCAAATGGCAGATGGACCCACAGACTGATCCCAAACCTGAAGCTTTGGCTACAGCGGCGACACGGCGATGTAGACCACTACCTTGCCCAAATATTGACTAGGTATGGCTTCTTTAAGGCGTACGTGCACAAGTTTAAACATGAGGACGACCCCTTTTGCAATCACTGCGGGCACGGTGTGGTTGAGGACGCGGAGCACGCATTGTTCTACTGCCCACTCTATAGACGCGAGCGAGAAAAAGCGACGGCGACTGAAAATGGATGGACAGCCGTTGCTACCATGGCATCGGCTATAATGAAGGAGCTGCAACGACGGGAGAGGATCCGACGCGGCATCGACTGATGAGCGGCTGATATTCAGCTGTACCCCGCCCTGCGAAGTATTACCTTGTGGTTGTCCCGCAGGACCTGGACTCTTTACTCTCCATAAACTATCCTGTCTTTCTCTGATTGTCCTATTTTCCACTTGCAACTCTCTTGAATACAACCTTAAATGTTAAATCTATTCCTTTTCCCAATAAATTTAAAAAAAAAAAAACACACACACATAGATTCCTGAAAGTCGGCTGGGTCAACTCAAGAATCCGCGGGCGGATAAACATCACCATATGCTCCAGATGCCTTGAGTTTAGACACCTTGCAAGACACTGCAAGAGTGAACTGGACAGATCGAATCTGTGCCGACGATGCGGAGGATAGGACCATCTGGCTAAGGACTGCAAACAAGAGCCACAGTGCATGCTCTGCAAGGACAGGAACAATGACTCCAAACACATTGCCGGTAGCGGCAGATGCCCCGTGTTTAGGAGCGCCCTGGCCAACAAAAAAAGGAAGTTCACACAGTTAAACCTCAACCACTGCGAGGCTGCTCAGGCCCTGCTGTCGCAAACAACACGGGAGAGAAACACTGACGTCACTCCTGTGGAACATAATGTATGACGAGGTGCTCAGAGTACTATTGCCCCAGGGATGCAGAATCATAGGCTGCATACCGCAGGTGCGCGCTACGATGCCTCAGCTCCTACCGTACTGTCTCCGAGGATGCAGCACTAGGGCTGGCCGGAATGATCCCACTAGATCTTTTGGCAATGGAGACAAGGAGCAACAGCCCCCAAACTGCAAGGCGGGCTGAATCTATGGCCTTGGGTGAGTAGGAAGCACGGTCAAACAGATTTTTACCTGACTCAACTACTGACGGGACACGGGTGCTTTAAATCCTATCTATATAGGTTTAAACACGAGACGGACCCGTTCTGCACACACTGTGCGCGGGCCACAGAACACGTTGAACATGTCTTTTTCGTCTGTCCAAGATTCTCTGCTGAACGGGAAGAGCTTAGGCAAATTATTGGTGGACCTTTTATAATCAACGACTTACTAGATATCCTACTAAGCTCGTAAAACAATTGGATTGCTATTAGCACCACAGCGGCAGTGATAATCAAATCCTTGCGTCGCGCTATTTGACAGAGAATCTAGCTGAGGCTTTCATGCCATCTGCCCCTCGTGAAGTGATACCCATCAGTGGTGTCACTGATGTTTTGTTTTCCCTTTTGTTGCCACTTTGTTTTCAGCAAACAAAGTAATTTGCCATTTTGTTTTAATTCAGTAAGTAATATAAGTCCATTATACAATATAGAAGGCTATGCTAAAGAAAGTAAATATAGATTGGATATAAAAGAGCAAGAGTAATGACGAAAAAAATAAAAGATAGAATAAACAGAAAAAAAAAGATAGAATGACATATGAATATCAATAGGAGATAAGGTCTTACTAAGAAACGAAACAGGTCATAAGCTAGATTTTAATTATATTGGACCATATAAGGTCACTGGTATAGAGGATAGAGATAATATAGTAATATCAGATACTAAAAATATAAAACAAAAAGTACATAAGGATAGGTTAAAAATTTTTAATACATAATCAATTTTGTAGTATGGCCATTAAAACACAAAAAAAAAATATAAAAAAATAAAAAATTTTATATATATATTCTATACTATGTATATAACCATATAAATATAACAATTTTAGATAAAACATTTATGTTCTTTATTCAATGTTATTTTATTCAAATATCAAAAAATTAACATACAAAAACAAAAAATCGAGAAAG
>NW_026997600.1:0-25669 GCF_035044405.1 Drosophila montana
GCCTTCCTTCGGTTCCCTCGGTTGCCGAGCAGGTAATCCTTTTTCTTGACCTGGGAGGCCTTCCTTCGGTTCCCTCTTGGTATTCTTTTCCGCTGGTTGCCGAGCAGGCATTCCCGCTTCTTGACGCGTAAGACCCTCATTCGGCTCTTCCCTTGTCTCAGATTCTGTGATCGGTACCGTCACCGTCTCTAGAGCCAGTTCCGCCTTGCCGCTGCGTATGGTAGTGCCCATTGCACCCAGGAAATCCATCCCTAGGATGACGTGTTCTAGCTTCCTGATCATCTTTCCAGCTAGGTTGACGTCTAATCTCAATGCCTTCCCTACCTCTAGGGTGGACCCATCTGCCAGACGAATGCGCGCCTGAACGTCCTCCATTCTTCCCAGAATCGCCCATTTGCGTTCGCAGTCTTCACTCATGAAACTGCGAGTGGCTCCGGTGTCGATGGTGGCAGGCACCGTTCGCCCGACAATCTCCACCGTAGCGACGATTCGGCCACCGTCCACCTTTAGTGGGTGTCCTGTCCCGATCCTGGCCTGGGCGACAACAATCCTGGCTACTTCTGCCCCGGTTCCCACATACCCAACAGAACACGATGTGTGCGGGGCGGCATTCGATCCGATGAAACTCCTTCGCCGGCTCGTATCTGGCGTGATGCATTACAGCCCTCAGCTCTATCAGGTATTCTTTGAAATCCTCCTCCACGCGCTGCCGATGGGCCGGATTTCGTCCTCAAGCCTCTAATATATTAAAAGTATATAGCTGCATCTGGTGTCTTCAGTCTGTAGTCGTGGTATAGATGTCGTTCTTTTGCTGGTTCGCCGCATCAGCTGGGCGTTGCCGGATATGGCACGCTGATGCTCCCTAGTTGGCGCAAGTGTGCCTCTCGCGCTTGTCCCAATGTTGCAGCTTGTTGCGCTGGCATTACCGGTGCTGGTCTTCGCACAGGTATTCACTGGTTGGTTTTGCTTGATGTGCAGTGTTTGCACGTGTAGTTGCAGAAGGGGCCATCCAGCGGGCCTTCTCGATCCTGTGGACATATTTTCTTCACTTTTGGGAGGCTGACTGCGGCAATAGGTGTATCATTATTAGTTGTTGTTTGGTTTATAATAACTTTTATATTCGCTGAGTGAGTAGCGGTGTTAGGCTTTTTCTGCTTAATTATATTTTGCAGGAAGTCGAGCTCAGTTTGTAACTTCTGAGCTGTCGACAATGCGGGTGTTGGCGTTTTTGTATACCACTTACATATTTATTTTCAATGGTCAGTCCAAGTTCTAAATTAACGCGTATTAGGCTTGAGTTAGAGGAATATAATTTTACGGTAGAGTATCTAAAGGGTAAAGATAATTATGTAGCTGATGCGCTATAAGAATAACTATCAAATATTTAAAAGATTTACAAGTTAAAGTCCTGAAAGTCACTACCAGTCACCAAAGTAAACAGAATAATTCCTGCGCAGGAAAAGATCAAGTAGATTTGCCTATGCAAACTCTAGACAACGCTTCTAAGCCCAACGTATATGAAGTCATTTGTAATGATGAAGTACGAAAAGTAGTGGCCGTGCTTATATTATATAATATATGTTTCTTTAAACATGGAAAAAAAAATTATAGCAAGAATTGATGTTAGCGATCTGTACACCAATGGAACATTTGACTTAGGTTAGTTTTTCCAAAGGCTTGAAAGTGAAGCCGGTAAACATGAGATCAGTCAACTCAAACTGGCACCGAGCGAAAAGATATTTGAATTAATTTCAATTGAATCTTTTAAAAATATGGGCAACAAAATATTAAAATCATTACGAGTAGCGGTACTCAAGCCGGTGACCATAATTGAAAATGAAATAGATCAAGAAGCGATACTGTTTACATATCATGACGATCCTATACAAGGAGGTCATACTGGCATTTCAAGAACGCAAGCTAAAATAAAGAGACACTACTACTGGAAAAATATGACACGTCATATAACCAAGTACATACGTAGATGTCTTAAATGCCAAAAGTCAAAAACGACGACCCACAGAAGAACACCTTTGACCCTTACCGAAAAACCGATAAAGGCGTGCGACAGACTGATAGTGGATAATATAGGTCCACTACCAAAATCCGAAAATGGTAACGAATATGTATTTACATTGATATGCGATTTAGCAAAATATCTTGTAGCTATTCCAGTACCAAACAAATCAGCTAAGACAGTTGCAAAAGCAATATTTGAATATTTTACACTGAAGTTCGGTCCAATGAAGACATTCATTTCGGACATGGGAACTGAATATAAAAATTCTGTCATTAACGACCTGTGCAAATAGTTAAAGATTGACAATTTAACGTCTACAGCACACCGCCACCAGACAGTTGGAATAATAGAGAGAAGTCATAGAACTCTCAACGAATACATACGTTCCTACATATCGGTTGATTAAACTGATTGGGATATATGACTCAAATATTTCGTTTACTGTTTCAACACGACCCCTCTATGGCACACAATTATTGTCCATGTGAGGTAGTTTTCGACAAACATAGCAACTTGCCAAAATATTTTAATAAAATAGATAATATTGACCCTATATACAATATAGATGACTACAAGTTTAGACTAGAACAGGCATATAAAAGAGCTACGATAATGTTTCAACATAAACATAAGACAAAAAATAATATATTATATGATAATAAGGTTATCGACTTTAAATTTAAAGTAGAAGATAAGGTTTTATTAGGAAACGATAATGGCCATATATTGAAACCATTTTATTTGGGCCCCTATGAAGTAATAGGAATAGAAGATAGAGATAACATTATAATAAAAGATAAAAAGGGTAAAAAACAGCAAGTACACAAGGATAGCTTAATAAAGTATAATAACTGAAAATTTTCATGAAAATGGTCTGATCAACCAATAAATAAAATTAAATAAATAAAAACAAGATAAAAAAGAGAAAAGAATGAATCTCTTTTGCGAAAAACATAATTTATAAAAAACAACAAGATATAAAAGAGACAGGAATAAATTTCTTTTGAAAAAAAAAAAAAATAAACTTGATGAAATGAACGAAATATAATAAGAAACAAATAAAAAGAGACATAATATTTTTCCTAGACAACTAATATATATATAAGAATACGCAAAAAAAAAACCAAAAAAAAAATGACTCAAAAAAAATATAATAACAATAATAATATATACAAACAATGTATACTTTTAAATAAATACATTTTTTTTTCAATACCAAATAAATAACAATAAATTAAAAATATATATATTTAAATATAAAGTATGCGGCACTTTGTTGCATACAATAACAATTATACTGGCTCATATTACGCAGCGCTGTTCACTAGTCTGGCTAGCTGACCGTTTACGCTCTTATTGTAGCCTTTAACCAATAACAGCATAAGTATATACATGTATCCGTAGGCTAAGTACAATCCATTGACAATGAATAAAATCATTCTAAAGTTCTATGCAAACCCGCCCTGACGTGCTCGTGTCAAACATTTTATATTACAACTTACCTCGATCCAATTTTCACTGTTCACTTAACCACGCGTTTGCTCGCTTCGGCGGAAATTAGAAAAGAGAAACACATATTTTACGGGCTGAGTAGGAAACAACAACAAAAACACACAGCATCCGAATGCCGCGTCATTTTTACTCTCTCTCTCTCTCTCTTGACGATGTTGCACTCTCTGATTAATATTTGAAACAAAAACAACACACCATTCTCTCTACTGTGCACGCATTTTTATCGCAAAGTACGAGTGTTGTGCCATAAAAATATATCCCACTCGTTTTCTTCTCACATACGAGCTCATTTGTGAGCATTTTGCGAAACTCTCGCTAAAGGCTCGCATGTTGGTCCGCTAAGAATGCTTATACCCTATAACTATAATTATGAACTGTGGGGTGGCTACTTGAGTGGCCGCCTCCCAGTACCCTATCCTCGCAATGCGGCTCACATTCTACTCTAGTGATTCTTAACTTATTCTACGGTTATTCCGCTAGGTCTGCTGCACAAGCTCTTCCACGTTCATCGGGTCTGGTACCTCTCCGTCTTCGGTCATCTCTTGGTAGAACGGCTTCAGCTGCGAGATGTCGATCTCACCCCCTATGGGTGGTATACTGGACTTCTCCCAGTGACTCCAGAAAAGCTATGAAGCTACGGCTTGTAAATTGTACCCCGTTGTCGCACACGAATTTCTTGGGAACCCCGAACCTACTCAAAATCCTCTCTCGGAACGCTGTCTGCAAATGCGCCGCCGTGGCTCTCCTGAGAGGGACCAGTTCCACCCTTTTCGAGAAAGTATCATGGATCACCAGTAGCAGGGGACCAGGGGTCCGACGAAATTCGTGCAGAGTACCGCCATCGGCTCTGCTACCTGTCTCGTCAGCATGCGACCCGCCGGTTGGAGTTGCTCGCTCTTGAACTTCTATACAGTTGCCCATTCTCTTCTTTGTAGTCCGGGAACTTGGCTGGCTCTTCGGCGATCCTAGTACGAATACTCGCGACCCATTTGGCTACGTTGGCTACGACGTTGAACTTCCCTCCACGGTAGTGAACGTCGAACTGGAACTGTTGCAGTTCCAGTGCCTGCAACAGTTCCAGTGCCCATCGCGCGGTTCTTCCTGATGGGCTCTCGATCGAGTTGAGCCATTTGAGTGCCAGATGGTCCGTTATCACATCGAAGCGGTACCTCTCCAGGTAGCAACGCAACTTCCGGATCGACCATACGATTGCCAAGCACTCTTTCTCGGTGGCGGAATAGTTCACTTCGGCTTTTAGCTCTCTATCGTCTGCGTCAGCACTGCCCGAGGCCATACTCACTCGCGTCAGTCTGCAAAACGAATTTGGCGGAAAAGTCCGGACAAGCCAACACCGAGTCAGTCGTCAAGCTATCTTTCAACTGACGCAATGCCTCCTCCTGTACTTCGCCCCAATCCCATTTCCGTTCCTTCTTTAAGAGCGCTGTTAGCGGCTGTACCTGAGTCGCAAAGTTGGGAACGAAACGCCTATACCATGACGCCATCCCGAGACACTGTCGCAACTCCTTACAATTAGTCGGGGCCCTAAGGTTACGTATCGCCTCCACCTTCTCCGGATCGGTACGTATCCCTTCCCTACAAATAACATGCCCAAGGTAGACGAACCTCTCCCTGAAGAAGCTGCATTGTTTTCTATTCAGCCTGAGATTAGCCGTCCTTAACCGGCGGAACACATTCCTCAAATTCTCTACGTGTTGCTCCTTTGTTGCCCCAATCACCATGATGTCGTCTAAGTAGGCGAAAGCATGTGGCTCCATCCAAGGCTCGCTGAAAGGTCGCACACGCCGAATGTAGATGGCATCACCCGCCATTGGGAAAGATCTCTCCCGGGGACTGTGATTGCCGTGCATTCCCGGTTATCGGCTGCCATCGGTATCTGCCAGTACCCGTGCTTCAAATTCAGAGTGGAGATGAGCCGGGCATGACGCAACCGTTCCAAGATGTGAATAATCCGGGGGACAGGATAAGCATCCGGAATGGAATGAGCATTGAGTTGTCGGTAGTCGATGCACATGCGCCACTTCTTCTTAACTAAGACGATTGGGCCGCTGTGCGGACTACGTGACGGCTCAATGGCATTTGCCTGGATCAGCTCATCCACTTGCTCGTCAATCACCCTTCTTCGGGGAATACCTCTGCTTCAGCGGCTTGTCATCCTTTAGTCGGATCCTGTGTTCCGCGACATGCGAGACTCCCTGAAGCCCCTCGAAGAGTGCCAGTTCTTACTCCAGGAACTCCCTCAGTTCAGGATCCAGATCCTCTGGCCACTCTGCCTCCTCGATGCTGGACTCCCCTTGCGTCTTGCCTCCTCCAGGCGAAGCTCCGTTCCTGCTGCACTCGGGCAGCTGCTCTCGATCCCCTGCGTCCGAGGTGAGCCTGGCCATGACTCCTAATCCGTCTGTTCTCTGGCACATGTCTGCCGTGCCGCCTCCATGACCGGCGTAGGCCTGCCTCTGCAGCTCTACACGCCGCCTATTGGGCTCCTCAAACTCTCGGCCCAATCCCGACTGAGGCTCCTCTCTCGCTTCCTTTTTTTTCGCCTTTTCCATCGGTTGCCGAGCAGGTAATCCCTTTTATTGACCTGGGAGGCCTTCCTTCGGTTCCCTCGGTTGCCGAGCAGGTAATCCTTTTTCTTGACCTGGGAGGCCTTCCTTCGGTTCCCTCTTGGTATTCTTTTCCGCTGGTTGCCGAGCAGGCATTCCCGCTTCTTGACGCGTAAGACCCTCATTCGGCTCTTCCCTTGTCTCAGATTCTGTGATCGGTACCGTCACCGTCTCTAGAGCCAGTTCCGCCTTGCCGCTGCGTATGGTAGTGCCCATTGCACCCAGGAAATCCATCCCTAGGATGACGTGTTCTAGCTTCCTGATCATCTTTCCAGCTAGGTTGACGTCTAATCTCAATGCCTTCCCTACCTCTAGGGTGGACCCATCTGCCAGACGAATGCGCGCCTGAACGTCCTCCATTCTTCCCAGAATCGCCCATTTGCGTTCGCAGTCTTCACTCATGAAGCTGCGAGTGGCTCCGGTGTCGATGGTGGCAGGCACCGTTCGCCCGACAATCTCCACCGTAGCGACGATTCGGCCACCGTCCACCTTTAGTGGGTGTCCTGTCCCGATCCTGGCCTGGGCGACAACAATCCTGGCTACTTCTGCCCCGGTTCCCACATACCCAACAGAACACGATGTGTGCGGGGCGGCATTCGATCCGATGAAACTCCTTCGCCGGCTCGTATCTGGCGTGATGCATTACAGCCCTCAGCTCTATCAGGTATTCTTTGAAATCCTCCTCCACGCGCTGCCGACGGGCCGGATTTCGTCCTCAAGCCTCTCGAAATAGCGTGGAGGCAGAAAGAACTCCAAGAAACCCCTCCTAAACACTGACCGTGGCACATCCCTTAGCCCACCACTCAAGAACCAACGAGCAGCCCTGTCGCAGAATATCTCGCTCATTGTCCTGGGCCTACGATCGAGGGCAATGACATATGTGATGGCCCGCTCCCCTAGGTCATCTAGAAATCCAAGGGGGTCGGATCGACCATCATACCGCATGCCCCACTTCCGGACTTGTTCCGTGACGTTTACGAGAGGCCTAGCATCCGACTGAGGATACGGCCTGCCAGGACGAGGAACATAACTCGGCGACATAATCTCTGCGTCGATCACGGTTGTTCGGCGGGCGCTATCTCTTATAACTTCATGATCGTCCCCTACACCCGTGACGGCTAAGCTAGGAGTCGGAGAAGCTGTGGACGCTCGTACAGTTGTGAGCTCCTCAGATCGGGCTCCGATTTCTGACGTGGCCGTCTGCCAACGTCGGGTGAGACGCCCCAGGGTGGCGGCCAGCCCAAACTCGTCGGCGATCGCCACCAGTTCCTCCTTGCGCCGCTGGTGGATCCAGCGCACGCCTACCCCCGGATTTTTGCACTCACCTGACTCCATTTTTAGTTTTTTTTTACTCACTCTAGGTGCCCGCTTCGACTTCTCTCTCTCTCGTGGACTCTTACTCGCTTTTTATATTTCGTGGGTGGGCGATTCTCGTTCCGTAGGTTTGTTTATGTCACTTGTGCCTTTGTCTTTTCTGCAGGCTTATTTGTTTACGACAGTATATATGCGCAGATATATATTCCACTTTTCCACTCCTTTATTTTTTTTATTTCTTTCTTATATATCCCTTTTTTTCATTTATTTACTCCCTTTTCTATTGTTCACTTCACAAAAAAAAAGTAATTCACTTGATGTTCTTTTAACTTGTAATCCTCGCCCATTTAACTCGCATTGTACTTGTCTGTTTTTATTGTTCACTCCGTTTTGTTTACTTAACGCAAACGTTCTCAATACTTTCGCCAACTGTACTGACGAGCTCAACCATTCAACGCGCATGAGTTGAGTTCGTCCCAAAATATAGTCGCTGTCGCGACGCCTTAACGGCCCTTCGAAGCCGAAAGGCGACTGCGCCGCGCGTTTGTGCACACGTGTGCAAGCGTGGTCTTGATGTCGACATTTTGCTCAATTTTGCACATGTTTTGTCGCCTAAATCTAGCAGGTGTTCATTTTATCGTCCGACACAGGGTATGAAAATGCTCTTGTTAGGGTATGCCTGACTACCTAATACCCTAGATTTGCAAATTCAACCATGTGTGTCCCCTTTTTTTCCTACTCCTCTGCTATGGTACATACTCTTTAGGGTATGTCCGACTAAAAGAACCCTATATGCAACTTCGCTTTTTTTTTTTGGAAAACACTTTTTTGGGCATACTGGCGGGGCTTTAATCCGCAAACACTCCACGCCCCTAAACGCCTCCAAAGTCCCTCACGACCGGGATTGCTTACGCGATCGGAAAACTAACCAATTCACACACCCACACGACCGGGATTGCTCTCGCGATCTTTCCTTGCTAATTTCATTTATTCATATTCACTTATTGATTGCTATATTACACGATTTCCCTAAGTTAAAGCCCTGCCGCACTGTTCGGAGCCTTAGCGCTCCGCTGCACACACTAAGTTCCTTTCGTCTCCGCCTTCTGTTGCACACGTCCACTTACTTTGATGCTCGCTCCAAAAGTGCCGGCATGGACGCAGCCGAGCCGTGCGCTTGCCTCAGTCGCTCAACTTCGCCGCGAGCTTTCGCAACTTCACCTCGGAGCTTTCGCTCTTCGCCGCCGAACTGAAGTTGCGCTCTCGAACACGGTGTTGAGCAACCGCTCAGCAACGCACGGTGGCCGGCGGTTGAACTCAAACTTAAATTAGGCCCTTGCTGGCTACGTGGCTCTTTGCCCTTAATTTGCTATGCTCTTGTTCTAATACAATTAATGCTTATAAACTAACAATACTTATATCCTATAGCTACTATTATGAACTGTGGGGTGGCTACCATAGTGGCCGCATCGGGACTAACAATACTTATATCCAATAACTACAATTATGAACTGTGGGGTAGCTACCATAGTGGCCGCCTAATAAAATCCTGTTGTTTGAGCAATTTTGAAATTTTCGTGCTCTCGAAAAGCCTGTTTCTTTTCGTGAAGGACAGGAGGTGTTCAGTCGAAATTTGGCGCTTAGTAAATTATCACACAATTTTAATGCCAAACTTGCTTCTCAGTTTTTTTAATGCCGTGTCAAAAAGAAACTAGGCAATTGTTTATATGCCCTTGAAAATCACCAAGGCACTTTTAATGCCAAGGACATTAGAGTCTAATATACCCTTCTAACGGTGGAATATTATCGGGTGGTGTAACGGTTGCCGTTATCAGATTTAAATTGAATAATATTTCTTCCGTTATTGTGAGATCGGAATAGAAATCCTCGAACTTGCTTCAAGTTTTTTGGCGGCGGCCAATTTATGATGCAAGATACATTGTCCGGATCTGTGCAAATACCTCCGCTACCGAAAACGTAACCAAGATAATTGATACTGGTTACACAAAATAGACTTTTGGAAATATTTAAAGTCAAGTTGCCTTTTCTAAATTGCTCAGCGATACGAACCAATACCGCCAGATATGAACTGAAATCCTCTGAAACAATACAAAGGTCATCTAAATAACAAAATACGCAATAACGCAGGTCAGGTGGAATTATCTCGTCCATTAACCGACACATGGCGGAAGGTGCGTTACAAAGGCCAAAGGGCATGACCTTAAACTGACATAGCGGTCTTCCGGGGACCGTGAAAGCCGTGAGAAGCCTCGAATCCTCGGGAAGTTCAATCTGCCAATATGCGTCTTTCAAATCTAGTTTTAAAATTATATTTGCCTTAGGTAGTCACAAAAAAATGCCATCGATGCTCGGCAAAGGATAAGCATCTTTTTTAGTGGCGTAATTTAGTCTTCGAGTATCCAGACAAAGACGAACGAACTGCAACATGCGATCAATTTCTGCAAATAGCAGTTTTTCTACTGCCGGACTTAAAGGGTAAAATTTTTGTTTCACTGTATATATGACTCTGTTTCTTGCTTTTTTCCCATTGATTTTAGCTCTACTGAATTAATGATGCTTGGTGTAAGCGCAAAGACCGAGCCAATAGACCGAGCTTAGTAAAAGTTGAAAAGGACACTTCGGCATAGCTGCGCATATCCGTGAGATCGAAAAAAACTGTCGAAAATATAAGTTTGCTATATTGCTTGATTTTTGCATAGTAATTTTTCAAGCGTTGCGTACGCTTAGAAATACTGGGGTTTACTTCACTAAACATCTTATTTCGTCTTGCAAATAAGTAGCTAACCGTTCATGATACGGTAAAAATGGAAATTTAGTTTTAGTTTTTTCTATATTTTTGGAGGGTGGCCGTAAAATCTGTGTAGGGGCCGCAGGGGCTAAGTTAGTATAGCAATTAATTACAATTTAGGGGGCATCCGACTGTTGCTGGATGTCCTGGACAAAATTCTCGTTCATCTGGACTCATCTGCGTAGATGGTCAACTGAACTTGTTGACTGGTATAGAAGTTTATGTCGTGTTTCTGGTAGTAAATTGTTTAAAAAAATTTTAAATATCTCTAATTAACTAGACGGATCAATAATATATATACTTTATAGGGTCGGAGATGCTTCCGTCTGCCTGTTACATAACCTTGTACAAATACATTATACCCTTTTTACCCATTTTTAATGAGTTCAGGGTATAAAAATCAAAACAGGTAAGAGGTTCTAGTCGGGAGCTCCCGACTAGGGGATACCCTGAACCCTCTTATTCCAACACAAAATACACCTCGCGCTACGCGCTCGTTTGCTTTAGTAGTAATAAAGATAAATTAAAAAAAAAAGTTCCCTTGGCAGGGTTCGAACTCGCAACTCCGCAATACTTACCGCCGCTTCTACTCAACATACACACCAGCTAAAAAAAAAAACGAGAAGGCTATCTTCGGCACGCCTAAGATTTAATACCCTTGCAGACCCAACCTTTCATGATGCTCATAGTACTTTGTCCGTATCTAAGAAGCACAGGGAAAATAGTTAATGCCGAGTATGGTTAAGATGTCTTGAAAAACCAAAATGTTTTCCATACAATATGATATAGTGGTCCGATCTTAATAGGATTTTGCATGTATATGAGGAGCATAGTAAAGCAAATATATGGTATAGTGATCCGATCTTAATAGGATTTTGCATATATATGAGGAGCATAGTAAAACTATTAAATGCCGAATTTGATCAAGATATCTTTATAAACAAAAATGTTATTTATACAAGAACCTACTTTTGGACCGAACGTTCCTATGGCAGCTATATGATATAGTGGTCCGATCCAGCTGGTTTTGACATATGTACTGCGTACAACAGAAAGAGACTAGTTCGCATAAAAACAGACAGAGGGACAGACGGACATGGCTATATCGACTCGGCTGTTTTTACTGATCTAGAATATATTTTTTTTTTTTGAGCCGGAGATGTCTCCTTCTTTGCGTTACACATTTCACAAAATTATTATATCCTCTGCAAGGGTATAAAAAGAGATACTACTCGCCGCCGCCTCTACTCAACAGCCACAGCAAAACTTAAGTCTTAATGAGAAAAACAATTTAAATAACAGCACAGAAAGCAATACAATCGCAATTGCAATGCTGTTAATAGAATTCGAAGCAGACGCGCATGAATGTGCAATGCGAAATGTGAAAATGCATCGATTACTTGGAAAAGGAGTTAGTTATCGAATATCAAGTTTGTTTCCGATATTCGATAACTTGCATTCTCTTCTGGCCGTCTCTATATCCTGGTTCCACCAGTGAACAGGTCTGTGTCGCTAATCCGCCTTCTCTTTTTAAGCTTGGCAGCAGTACATGCCTCCTCTACCGTTCTTGTAATGTGTGTGTGTGTGTGTGTGTGTATGTATGTGTGTGTGTGTCTGTGTGTGTGTGTTTAGGAGGGAAAACCATAAAAAACCGAAAAGTGTGGAAATTGCGCCCACTAACAACCCACCTACTCTCCGTAGGTCTCCCAATAATTTGACTTAGCTTTTCCGGTTCAGCAGAGAATTTTGGACAGACGGAAAAGACATGTTCAACGTCTTCTGTGGCCCGCGCACAGTGTGTGCAGAACGGGTCCGTCTCGAGTTTAAACCTATATAGATAGGATTTAAAGCACCCGTGTCCCGTCAGTAGTTGAGTCAGGTAGAAATCTGTTTGACCGTGCTTCCTACTCACCCAAGGCCGTATGTTCGGGATCAGCGATCGTGTCCATTGGTAGTAGTTCTCCACCTCCCTGCCTTTCTTCCATAGTTTGGGGCTGTTGCTCCTTGTCTCCATTGCCAAAAGATCTAGTGGGATCATTCCGGCCAGCACTAGTGCTGCATCCTCGGAGACAGTACGGTAGGAGCTGAGGCATCGTAGCGCGCACCTGCGGTATGCAGCCTATGATTCTGCATCCCTGGGGCAATTGTACTCTGAGCACCTCGTCATACATTATGTTCCACAGGAGTGGTCTCAAGACCGACCCCTGTGGGACCCCTGCTTTGACCATGTAACTCCTAGTACCGTCTTCCGTATCATACCTCAATAGTCGATCGGACAGGTAGTTGGATATTATACGGAAAAGGGAGGACGGTATCCCTATTTGGTCTAAGGCCTCCAGTGTGCGAGACCAGCTTTCGGAGTTAAAGGCATTGCGGATGTCCAACGTAACCACCGCGCAATACTCCTTGTCTCCCCACCTCCATCGGGTACCCTCTATTGCTTTAGAAGCAATATCGGCCACCGCCTTAATTACGTCGACCGTAGATCTAGCCTTACGAAGTCCATATTGCTGTTTGGACAGGGCCTCTTTCTCTTATCTCTTGTACACGATCCTCTCCTGAACCTTTCCCGCCGTGTCCAGTAGGCAGATTGGCCTGTATCCCGAGAGTTCCTCTATTGGCTTATCCCCTTTCGGTATGAGGATTAATTTCTGTCGCTTCGATCTCTTGGAAAACCATGTATGACTTGACTTGTATGTCTCGGCGAAGGCGTCAGCATGGCTAAATTTAGCGCCTTGTTTGGCACCCCATCTGGTCATGGAGCCTTTTTGTCATCTAGCTACTTGTTTGCCACTACCATTTCGTCTGTCGACACCTGCTGCACAAGTTCCCTGGCTGCGTATCTTCTTCGTAACGAACTTATAAGCCGTGCCCCACGGGTTTACATCGGCCTCGTCGCATATTTGCTGGAAGCAGCTGGATTTGCCTTGTTTGATACTTCTTTTGAGGTCTCGACCGTTGGGAGCGTCTTCTAGCGCGTAGGCAGGCCTTCCTTAGGTCGTTGATTTCCTCGTTCCACCAGTAGCAAGGTGCTCCTCTTCTGTTTGGCTTCCTCCTGGGCATGGATAAGTTGCACGCGTCCGAGATGTTTTCCATAAGCTGCCGTGCCATGTCTTCTGCTGACTCCGTGGTCCAAGTCCATCGAACATGGGAATCCGTGTATGCTTCCTTGTCTAGGTAGGACAGGTCACACGGGTTGTTCCCTGGCTGCGTATCTTCTTCGTGACGAACTTATAAGCCGTGCCCCACGGGTTTACATCGGCCTCGTCGCATATTTGCTGGAAGCAGCTGGATTTGCCTTGTTTGATACTTTTTTTGATGTCTCGCTCGTTGGTCGTTGATTTCCTCGTTCCACTAGTAGCAAGGTGCTCCTCTGCTGTTTGGCTTCCTGGGCACGGACGCGTGCAACTTCGTCCGAGATGTTTTCCATAAGCTGCCGTGCTATGTCTTCTGGTGACTTCGTGGCCCAAGTCCATCGAGCGTGGCATAGGGAATCCGTGTATGTTTCCTTGTCTAGGCAGTTGTCCTTCCATTTGGGGCCCGTTGTTTTGGGCTGCTGTTCTGTCCCGTGGATCTCGAAATGTATTGCTTGGTGGTCGCTGAATGTGAATTCATTGCTGACTTTCCATGTGGTTAGCCTATAGAGTGAGCTGCTGAGCAGGGTGAGGTCTATAATAGAGCCTCTACCGGCCTTGCAGTACGTGAGCTCCTGCCCCTCGTTTGCAAGGCCCAAGTCGATCGTCGCGAACTCTTCTAGCAGGGTGATTCCTCTAGCGTTGGTTTCCCTGCTTCCCCATTCCAGGGCCCAGGCGTTAAAGTCTCCGGCCATGACGAGGGGAGCTCGGTTGCGAGCGTCTTCTGATATTTACTCCAGTATGTTTTGGAACCGCCGCAGTTCCCAGCTTGGGGGTGCGTAGCAACTGTAAACGGTGTTCCATTAATTTTCGCTCTGACGAATCCTTCGTGTGCTGCTCTGACTCCCTGGAGCGGTGAGTTGAGGGACCAAATGGCCGCTTTTCCGCATTTACTTGCCACCCAGCCGCTTCCAGCGATAGGCTTGTATGGCTTGGGGTCATTGTTCCTGTCCTTGCAGAGCATGCACTGTGGCTCTTGTTTGCAATCCTTAGCCAGATGGTCCTTTCCTCCGCATCGTCGGCACAGATTCGATCTGTCCAGTTCACTCTTGCAGTGTCTTGCAAGGTGTCCAAACTCAAGGCATCTGGAACATATGGTGATGTTTATCCGCTCGCGGATTCTTGAGTTGACCCAGCCGACTTTCAGGAATCTATGTGTGTGTGTGTGTGTTTTTTTTTTTTTTTTTAATTTATTGGGAAAAGGAATAGATTTAACATTTAAGGTTGTATACAAGAGAGTTGCAAGAGGAAAATGGGACAATCAGAGAAAGACAGGATAGTCTATGGAGAGTAGAAAGAGTCCAGGTCCTGCGGGACAACCACAAGGTAATACTTCGCAGGGCGGGGTACAGCTTAATATCAGCCGCTCATCATTCGATGCCGCGTCGGATCCTCTCCCGTCGTTGCAGCTCCTTCATTATAGCCGATGCCATGGTAGCAACGGCTGTCCATCTATGGGTCCATCTGCCATTTGAGCTCGCATCCCATTTTCTTTGCCATGGTTCGATGGTTTTGTCCCTCAGTTGCCTGTTGGTGGTTGCCCCGCTTTGCCTTTCGGCCGCCATCAGGCCGAGTGGGATCATGCGTGCCAGCACTAAGGCCTCATCTTCCGAAACTGTGCGGAAGCAGGTGGCTACACGCAATGCACATCGACGATATGCGGCCTTGCATCCTCGGCTGTAAGATGCAACCTCCATTGCGGGGGCCCATATGTTGGATCCGTAGAGGATTGTGGACGTCACCACACCAGCGATTAGCCTTCTGCTCCTCTGCCTTGGGCCTTTGGTGTTGTAATATACTCCAGGTGCTGTTTATACGACGCTCTGTGGTCTATCATGGCGCCCAGGTATTTGATGGCGGGCTTGGACTTAATGGTAGCACTGCCAACGCGCAACGTTGCCGTCTCAACTATCTTTCTGCTACTTATTAAAACTGCCTCCGACATCTGCTACGCTAGCGCGAGTCCGTTCTGGGATAGCCACTCAATTATCCTGTCGATAGCCGCACTGCTCCTAAGAGTGACCTCATCGAGTTTCTTCGCCACAGTCACAACAGCAATGTCATCGGCGAACCTAATGATTGTGTTGCCCTCTGGTAGGCAAAGGTGCAGTACTCCATCGTACATGACTTTCCACAGTAGCGGCCCGAGAACAGAGCCCTGGGGAACGCCTCCAGTTACCCTGTACTGTCGCTGACCGTCTTCAGTGTCGTAAATTAGCACTCTGTTCTGGAAGCAGCTAATCACTAACTGTATTAACTGGCTCGGGATGTGTCTGGCTGTTAGAGCTTCTAGGATTTTCGTCCAATTCGCTGAGTTGTAGTTCAGTCACTGCCCTGATGTCATCCGTAGTGCTCCTGTGTTTCCTGTTAGCCATATCGACGTGCACTTCAGCAAGCTTGCATTCTAGGCGATTGCAAATTATCCGCTCAAATATTTTCCGCATCGTGTTTAGCATACACAGAGGGCGGTATTCCAGTTCCTTGCCGGGCTTCGGGATGAGCACATCTACGTGGTACTGTGCATTCCGCTATTCATTGATTGTACAGCTCCACGAAACTTCTGGGGTGTGCAGCGATGACAGCTTTGATTATGCCGTCTGGTCCAGGGGATTTGTCGGCCTTTAGCTTCGCAGCAATGCTTAGTACCACATTGTCGTCGGTGGAGGCACAGTCGTTTATTCCATTTGCTGGGAGTTGCGGTGCAATTCCAGATGGCTGCCGGGGAAAGAGCGTTTGAACTATTTGTTTCAGCTGGTCCGGGTTTGTTGGCATTGGTTGCCTGCATAGCCTTCCCATGACTAGCTTGTAAGCCATTCCAAAAGGCTCCGCGTCCGCAGCGTCGCAAAGCTCTTGGAAGTATCGGGTTTTCGATCGTTGGCTCTTTCGCCAAGCTGCGAAGCACTCTATGTCCTCGTTCCACCAGGCTACCGGTCTATGTGAGTTTCCACCTTTAAGAACTTTGGTCAGTATGGCATCACATGCGTTGGGGATAGTCTCTTCTATCGCGTCCGCGGAGCTGTTGGAATCGCCTCTTATGCCAAGGGAGGAGTCTTTCCAGGTGCATAGTGTCCATCTACTGATACCTCTGTTTCCAGGTTGAGAAGTGTCCGTTATCACCGCAAAGTAGTCGCTGTGGGTGTATGCATCCGATACATGCCATTTGGTGTCTCGGGCAATGTCTGGGCTGGCAAACGTCAAGTCTATAATCGACTCGCGACCCGCTTTGCTGTAGGTGCTTCTTGTGCCGATGTTCAGCAGACAGACATTCAGCGAGGCAAGTGCGTCCAGCAGAATGGTGCCCCTTGGTGTCGTTCTGCTGCTGCCCCATTCTGTAGCCCACGCATTGAAGTCTCCGGCGATTATCACAGGAGATTTGCCGTGCGCGTCCTGTGCGATGTCTTCAACGATAGCTGCGTACTCTGCAAGGGGGATGCTAGGTGGTATATAGTAGCTATAAACGTATATGCGGCCACATTTTGCCCTAGCAAAATTTTGCGAGCAATCCGTTGGGTGTGCTGGTATGGTGCCTGTCCGCAGCTCCATAGTGCTGCTCCAGCGTCCAAGCTTTCGTGCCACACTCCGATATGTTTGGGTGTATACGGTTCGCTAATAATGGCTACATAGATTCTCTTCTCCCGGGCCGTTTGTGCGAGCAGATCCTGGGCTGCTCTGCAGTGATTTAGGTTAATGTAGAAATTGTATTTCGTCTTTATCACAAATTTATATATATTATAATAAAAACGGTCAGCATGTCAGTGCAGTGTTGCGGGTATATTCTTAATGAATTTATTCGCCTTTTAAAATGTGCGCTTAACCTATGGATATATATATATACCTATGCTGTTATTGGTTAACAGCTACAAAGAAAGGGAGAGTGAGTAGCTCGCATATGCCTGTATTAGTGTAGTGACGAGTCCCAATTTGTTGTTGTTTTGTACATTGGAGCTTCTGCTCCAATTGTAAACTTTATTAATTCACTCTTCGGGTTTGAATAATTCGTAGAATCTTTTCTTAGGAGAATTAAAATTTTTTGTACGTTTTGCGAATATGTATTTGCATGTAATAATATTTAAAAGGGTTTCCATTTTTATACCCTTGCAGAGGGTATTATAATTTTGTCGTGAAATGTGTAACGCATAGAAGGAGACATCTCCGACCCCATAAAGATTATATATTCTTGATCAGTATCAACAGCCGAATCGATATAGCCATGTCCGTCTGTCTGTTTCTATGCGAACTAGTCTCTCAGTTTTAAAGCTATCTTTATGAAACTTTGCAGAATTTCCTCTTTCTGTTGCACGCAGTTCATATGTCAAAACCAGCTGGATCGGACCACTATATCATATAGCTGTCATAGGAACGATCGGTCGAAAAGTAGGTTCTTGTATGAAAAACATTTTTGTTTATAAAGTTATCTTGACCAAACTCGGTGTTTATTAGTTTTACTACGCTCCCCATATATATGCAAAATCCTATTAAGATCGGACAACTATATCATATATCTGCCATATGAACGATCGGTCGAAAATTATGCTGTTGTATGGAATTTTTTTTGTTTGTCAAGATATCTTGACCAAACTCGGCATTTATTAGTATTACTATGCTCCCTCCACTTATGCAATATCTTATTCACATCGGGCTACTATATCATATAGCTGCCATAGGAACGATCGGTCGAAAATTAAGTTGTTGTAGGGAAACCTGTTTTGTTTTTCAAGATATCTTAACCATACTCGGCATTAACTATTTTCCCTGTGCTTCCTAGATACGGGCAAAGCACTATGAGCATTTTGAAAAGGTTGGCTCTGCAAGGGTATTAAATCATCGGCGTGCCGAAGATATCACTTCTTTCTCGTTTTTTTGTTTTTGTATGTTATTTGTTTGATATTTGAATAAAAGAACATTGAATAAAGAACATAAATGTTTTATCTAAAATTGTTATATTTATATGGTTATATAGTATAGAATATATATATAAATATTTTTTTTTTTTGTATATTTTTTTTTTTGTGTGTGTATGGCCATACTACAAAAATGATTATGTATTAAATATTTTTAACCTATCCTTATGTACTTTTTGTTTTATATTATTAGTATCTGATATTACTATATTATCTCTATCCTCTATACCAGTGACCCTATATGGTCCAATATAATTAAAATCTAGCTTATGACCTGTTTCGTTTCTTAGTAAGACCTTATCTCCTATTGATATTCCTATGTCATTTACTTTTGAATCGTATAACTGTTTATTCTATCTTTTATTTTTTTCGATCATTACTCTACCTCTTTTATATCCAATCTATATTTACTTTCTTTAGCATAGTCTTCTATATTGTATAATGGACTTATATTACTTACTGAATTAAAACAAAATGGCAAATTACTTTGTTTGCTGAAAACAAAGTGGCAACAAAAGGGAAAACAACCTATATAGATAGGATTTAAAGCACCCGTGTCCCGTCAGTAGTTGAGTCAGGTAGAAATCTGTTTGACCGTGCTTCCTACTCACCCAAGGCCATAGTTTCAGCCCGCCTTGCAGTTTGGGGGCTGTTGCTCCTTGTCTCCATTGCCAAAAGATCTAGTGGGATCATTCCGGCCAGCTCTAGTGCTGCATCCTCGGAGACAGTACGGTAGGAGCTGAGGCATCGTAGCGCGCACCTGCGGTTTGCAGCCTATGATTCTGCATCCCTGGGGCAATTGTACTCTGAGCACCTCGTCATACATTATGTTCCACAGGAGTGGTCCCAAGACCGACCCCTGTGGGACCCCTGCTTTGACCATGTAACTCCTAGTACCGTCTTCCGTATCATAACTCAATAGTCGATCGGACAGGTAGTTGGATATTATACGGAAAAGGGAGGACGGTATCCCTATTCGGTCTAAGGCCTCCAGTATGCGAGACCAGCTTTCGGAGTTAAAGGCATTGCGGATGTCCAACGTAACCACCGCGTAATACTCCTTGTCTCCCCACCTCCATCGGGTACCCTCTATTGCTTTAGTAGCAATATCGGCCACCGCCTTAGGTGGCCTTCCGGCCTTCCTTAGGTCGTTGATTTCCTCGTTCCACCAGTAGCAAGGTGCTCCTCTTCTGTTTGGCTTCCTCCTGGGCATGGATAAGTTGCACGCGTCCGAGATATTTTCCATAAGCTGCCGTGCCATGTATTCTGCTGACTCCGTGGCCCAAGTCCATCGAGCATGGCGTAGGGAATCCGTGTATGTTTCCTTGTCTAGGTAGGACAGGTCACACGGGTTGTTCACTGGCTGCGTATCTTCTTCGTGACGACCTTATAAGCCGTGCCCCACGGTTTTACATCAGCCTCGTCGCATATTTGCTGGAAGCGTAGGGTGCGTAGCAACTGTAAACGGTGTTCCATTAATTTTCGCTCTGACGAATCCTTCGTGTGCTGCTCTGACTCCCTGGAGCGGTGAGTTGAGGGACCAAATGGCCGCTTTTCCGCATTTACTTGCCACCCAGCCGCTTCCAGCGATAGGCTTGTATGGCTCGCAGATTATTGAGACGTCAGTGTTTCTCTCCCGTGTTGTTTGCGACAGCAGGGCCTGAGCAGCCTCGCAGTGGTTGAGGTTTAACTGTGTGAACTTCCTTTTTTTGTTGGCCAGGGCGCTCCTAAACACGGGGCATCTGCCGCTGCCGGCAATGTGTTTGGGGTCATTGTTCCTGTCCTTGCAGAGCATGCACTGTGGCTCTTGTTTGCAGTCCTTAGCCAGATGGTCCTTTCCTCCGCATCGTCGGCACAGATTCGATCTGTCCAGTTCACTCTTGCAGTGTCTTGCAAGGTGTCTAAACTCAAGGCATCTGGAGCATATGGTGATGTTTATCCGCCCGCGGATTCTTGAGTTGACCCAGCCGACTTTCAGGAATCTATGTGTGTGTGTTTTTTTTTTTTTAAATTTATTGGGAAAAGGAATATATTTAACATTTAAGGTTGTATACAAGAGAGTTGCAAGTGGAAAATAGGACAATCAGAGAAAGACAGGATAGTTTATGGAGAGTAAAGAGTCCAGGTCCTGCGGGACAACCACAAGGTAATACTTCGCAGGGAGGGGTACAGCTGAATATCAGCCGCTCATCAGTCGATGCCGCGTCGGATCCTCTCCCGTCGTTGCAGCTCCTTCATTATAGCCGATGCCATGGTCGCAACGGCTGTCCATCCAGACATTCAGCGAGGCAAGTGCGTCCAGCAGAATGGTTCCCCTTGGTGTCGTCCTGCTGCTGCCCCATTCTGTAGACCACGCATTGAAGTCTCCGGCGATTATCACAGGAGATTTGCCGTGCGCGTCCTGTGCGATGTCTTCAACGAAAGCTGCGTACTCTGCGAGGGGGATGCTTGGTGGTATATAGTAGCTATAAACGTATATGCGGCCACATTTTGCCCTAGCAAAATTTTGCGAGCAATCCGTTGGGTGAGCTGGTGTGGTGCCTGTCCGCAGCTGCATAGTGCTGCTCCAGCGTCCAAGCTTTCGTGCCACACTCCGATATGTTTGGGTGTATACGGTTCGCTAATAATGGCTACATAGATTCTCTTCTTCCGGGCCGTTTGTGCGAGCAGATCCTGGGCTGCTCTGCAGTGATTTAGGTTAATGTAGAAATTGTATTTCGTCTTTATCACAAATTTAAATATATTATAATAAAAACTGTCAGCATGTCAGTGCAGTGTTCTGGGTATATTCTCAATGAATTTATTCGCCTTTTAAAATGTGCGCTTAACCTATGGATATATATATATGCTTATGCTGTTATTGGTTAACAGCTACAAAGAAGGGGAGAGTGAGTAGCTCGCATATGCCTGTATTAGTGTAGTGACGAGTCCCAATTTGTTGTTGTTTTGTACATTGGAGCTTCTGCTCCAATTGTAAACTTTATTAATTCACTCTTCGGGTTTGAATAATTCGTACAATCTTTTCTTAGGTGAATTAAATTTTTTTGTACGTTTTGCGAATATGTATTTGCATGTAATAATATTTAAAAGGGTTTCCATTTTTATACCCTTGCAGAGGGTATTATAATTTTGTCGTGAAATGTGTAACGCATAGAAGGAGACGTCTCCGACCCCATAAAGTATATATATTCTTGATCAGTATCAACAGCCGAGTTGATATAGCCATGTCCGTCTGTCCGTCTGTCTGTTTCTATGCGAACTAGTCTCTCAGATTTAAAGCTATCTTTATGAAACTTTGCAGAATTTCCTCTTTCTGTTGCACGCAGTTCATATGTCAAAACCAGCTGGATCGGACCACTATATCATATAGCTTCCATAGGAACGATCGGTCGAAAAGTAGGTTCTTGTATGAAAAACATTTTTGTTTATTAAGTTATCTTGACTAAACTCGGTATTTACTAGTTTTACTACGCTCCCCATATATATATGCAAAATCCTATTAAGATCGGAGAACTATATCATATAGCTGCCATAGGAACGATCGGTCGAAAATTAAGTTTTTGTATGGAAAATTTTTATGTTTTCAAGATATCTTGACCAAACTCGGTACTTATTAGTTTTACTAAGCTCCCCATATATATGCAAAATTCTATTAAGATCGGGCAACTATATCATATAGCTGCCATAGGAACTATCGGTCGAAAATTAAGTTTATTAATGGAAAATTTTTATGTTTTTCAAGATATCTTGACCAAACTCGGCATTTATTAGTTTTACTACGCTTCCCATATATATGCAAAATCCTATTAAGATCGGACAACTATATCATATAGCAGCCATAGGAAAGATCGGTCGAAAATTAAGTTTTTGTATGGAAAATTTTTATGTGTTTCAAGATATCTTTACAAAACTCGGTATTTATTAGTTTTACTACGCTCCCCATATATATGCAAATTCCTATTAAGATCGGACAACTATATCATATATCTGCCATAGGAACGATCAGTCGAAAATTATGCTGTTGTATGGAATTTTTTTTGTTTTTCAAGATATCTTGACCAAACGCGGCACTTATTAGTATTACTATGCTCCCTCCACTTATGCAAAATCTTATTCACATCGGGCTACTATATCATATAGCTGCCATAGGAACGATCGGTCGAAAATTAAGTTGTTGTATGGAAACCTGTTTTGTTTTTCAAGATATCTTAACCATACTCGGCATTAACTATTTTCCCTGTGCTTCCTAGATACGGGCAAAGCACTATGAGCATTTTGAAAAGGTTTGGTCTGCAAGGGTATTAAATCATCGGCGTGCCGAAGATAGCACTTCTTTCTCGATTTTTTGTTTTTGTATGTTAATTTTTTGATATTTGAATAAAATAACATTGAATAAAGAACATAAATGTTTTATCTAAAATTGTTATATTTATATGGTTATATACATAGTATAGAATATATATATAAAATTTTTTATTTTTTTATATTTTTTTTTTGTGTTTTAATGGCCATACTACAAAATTGATTATGTATTAAAAATTTTTAACCTATCCTTATGTACTTTTTGTTTTATATTTTTAGTATCTGATATTACTATATTATCTCTATCCTCTATACCAGTGACCTTATATGGTCCAATATAATTAAAATCTAGCTTATGACCTGTTTCGTTTCTTAGTAAGACCTTATCTCCTATTGATATTCATATGTCATTCTATCTTTTTTTTTCTGTTTATTCTATCTTTTATTTTTTTCGTCATTACTCTTGCTCTTTTATATCCAATCTATATTTACTTTCTTTAGCATAGCCTTCTATATTGTATAATGGACTTATATTACTTACTGAATTAAAACAAAATGGCAAATTACTTTGTTTGCTGAAAACAAAGTGGCAACAAAAGGGAAAACAAAACATCAGTGACACCACTGATGGGTATCACTTCACGAGGGGCAGATGGCATGAAAGCCTCAGCTAGATTCTCTGTCAAATAGCGCGACGCAAGGATTTGATTATCACTGCCGCTGTGGTGCTAATAGCAATCCAATTGTTTTACGAGCTTAGTAGGATATCTAGTAAGTCGTTGATTATAAAAGGTCCACCAATAATTTGCCTAAGCTCTTCCCGTTCAGCAGAGAATCTTGGACAGACGAAAAAGACATGTTCAACGTGTTCTGTGGCCCGCGCACAGTGTGTGCAGAACGGGTCCGTCTCGTGTTTAAACCTATATAGATAGGATTTAAAGCACCCGTGTCCCGTCAGTAGTTGAGTCAGGTAAAAATCTGTTTGACCGTGCTTCCTACTCACCCAAGGCCATAGATTCAGCCCGCCTTGCAGTTTGGGGGCTGTTGCTCCTTGTCTCCATTGCCAAAAGATCTAGTGGGATCATTCCGGCCAGCCCTAGTGCTGCATCCTCGGAGACAGTACGGTAGGAGCTGAGGCATCGTAGCGCGCACCTGCGGTATGCAGCCTATGATTCTGCATCCCTGGGGCAATAGTACTCTGAGCACCTCGTCATACATTATGTTCCACAGGAGTGACGTCAGTGTTTCTCTCCCGTGTTGTTTGCGACAGCAGGGCCTGAGCAGCCTCGCAGTGGTTGAGGTTTAACTGTGTGAACTTCCTTTTTTTGTTGGCCAGGGCGCTCCTAAACACGGGGCATCTGCCGCTACCGGCAATGTGTTTGGAGTCATTGTTCCTGTCCTTGCAGAGCATGCACTGTGGCTCTTGTTTGCAGTCCTTAGCCAGATGGTCCTATCCTCCGCATCGTCGGCACAGATTCGATCTGTCCAGTTCACTCTTGCAGTGTCTTGCAAGGTGTCTAAACTCAAGGCATCTGGAGCATATGGTGATGTTTATCCGCCCGCGGATTCTTGAGTTGACCCAGCCGACTTTCAGGAATCTATGTGTGTGTGTTTTTTTTTTTTTAAATTTATTGGGAAAAGGAATAGATTTAACATTTAAGGTTGTATTCAAGAGAGTTGCAAGTGGAAAATAGGACAATCAGAGAAAGACAGGATAGTTTATGGAGAGTAAAGAGTCCAGGTCCTGCGGGACAACCACAAGGTAATACTTCGCAGGGCGGGGTACAGCTGAATATCAGCCGCTCATCAGTCGATGCCGCGTCGGATCCTCTCCCGTCGTTGCAGCTCCTTCATTATAGCCGATGCCATGGTAGCAACGGCTGTCCATCCATTTTCAGTCGCCGTCGCTTTTTCTCGCTCGCGTCTATAGAGTGGGCAGTAGAACAATGCGTGCTCCGCGTCCTCAACCACACCGTGCCCGCAGTGATTGCAAAAGGGGTCGTCCTCATGTTTAAACTTGTGCACGTACGCCTTAAAGAAGCCATACCTAGTCAATATTTGGGCAAGGTAGTGGTCTACATCGCCGTGTCGCCGCTGTAGCCAAAGCTTCAGGTTTGGGATCAGTCTGTGGGTCCATCTGCCATTTGAGCTCGCATCCCATTTTCTTTGCCATGGTTCGATGGTGTTGTCCCTCAGTTGCCTGTTGGTGGTTGCCCCGCTTTGCCTTTCGGTCGCCATCAGGTCGAGTGGGATCATGCGTGCCAGCAATAAGGCCGTGTCTTCCGAAACTGTGCGGAAGCAGGTGGCTACACGCAATGCACATCGACGATATGCGGCCTTGCATCCTCGGCTGTAAGATGCAACCTCCATTGCGGGGGCCCATATGTTGGATCCGTAGAGGATTGTGGACGTCACCACACCAGCGATTAGCCTTCTTCTCCTCTGCCTTGGGCCTTTGGGTTTGTAATATACTCCAGGTGCTGTTTATACGACGCTCTGTGGTCTATCATGGCGCCCAGGTATTTGATGGCGGGCTTGGACTTAATGGTAGCACTGCCAACGCGCAACGAGGCCGTCTCAACTATCTTTCTGCCACTTATTAAAACTGCCTCCGACATCTGCTACGCTAGCGCGAGTCCGTTCTGGGATAGCCACTCAATTAGCCTGTCGATAGCCGCACTGCTCCTAAGAGTGACCTCATCGAGTTTCTTCGCCACAGTCACAACAGCAATGTCATCGGCGAAACTAATGATTGTGTTGCCCTCTGGTAGGCAAAGGTGCAGTACTCCATCGTACATGACTTTCCACAGTAGCGGCCCGAGAACAGAGCCCTGGGGAACGACTCCAGTTACCCTGTACTGTCGCTGACCGAAGCAGCTAGTCACTAACTGTATTAACTGGCTCGGGATGTGTCTGGCTGTTAGAGCTTCTAGGATTTTCGTCCACTTCGCTGAGTTGAACGCGTTCGTAACTTCCAAAGTACAGACTAGGCAGTACTCTTTGGTGTCACCTGCACGTCTTGTGCCTTGGATTGCGCCTTTAGCTAGTTCAGTCAC